>NC_053499.1:13697018-13997018 GCF_905171775.1 Rana temporaria | reverse complement strand
CTGCCTGCCCAGACGAAATTTTAGCTTCCGGCACTGCGTCGCTTTTACTGACAATTGCGCGGTCGTGCGACGTGGCTCTCAAACAAAATTAACGTTCTTTTTTCCCCACAAATAGAGCTTTCTTTTGGTGGTATTTGATCGCCTGTGCGTTTTTTTGTTTTTGTTTTGGGCTATAAACAAAAAAAGAGCGTAAATTTTGAAAAAAAAAACACAATGGCCCAGATCCACGAAGCAGTTACGTCGGCGTATCTATTGATACGCCGCGTAACTTCTAGGATGCTCCGGCGTATCTTTGTTTTGCATCCACAAAACAAGATACGCCTGAAGCTGGGCTAGAACTGACTGACATATGTCTTAGTACGCCGTCAGATCTAAGGTGCATTTTTCCGGCGGCCGCTAGGTGGCGTTTCCGTCGAATCCCGAGTCGAGTATGCAAATTAGCTAGATACGGCGATCCACGAACGTACGTCCGGCCGGCGCATTTTTTTTACGTCGTTTGCGTTCGGCTTTTTCCGGCGTATAGTTACCCCTGCTATATGAGGCGTACTCAATGTTAAGTATGGCCGTCGTTCCGGCGTCGAATTTTGAATATTTTACGTCATTTGCGTAAGTCGTTCGCGAATAGGGATTTGCGTAGAATGACGTCACCGTCGGAAGCATTGGCTTGTTCCGGTTTAATTTCGAGCATGCGCACTGGGATACCCCCACGGACGGCGCATGCGCCGTTAAAAAAAACCCGTTGTTTAGTGATTGTCAGCCAGATGCAGTCGTATCTTGTTTTGTAGATACAAAACAAAGATACGACGCGGGAACTTTGAAATTAATCAATATGTAGATACGCCGGCGTAATTCTTCTGTGGATCTGGCCCTTAATGTCTGTTTACCTGCACTGTCATCAGGGGCAGACTGACCATTGTGGCACTCGGGCACTGCTCGAGGGCCCCATGCCACTAGGGGGCCCCATCAGGGTTGCAAGGCTAAGTAAAACCAGGGACAGTATGTACAAATCCTTTTTTTTTTTTTTTTAACATCTGTCCCTGATATGTCTGAAAACGACATGCTTTTGATGTGAAATTCCTCAGATTTTGGCTGTCCCACCTCTGCATTGCCTCTTGGCGTAGTGGCCATCTGCAAGCCCAGGGGCCCCATAATCTTCTATTGCCCGGGGGCCCCATGAGTTGTCAGTCCGCCCCTGACTGTCATCATTGTAGGGGCCCCAGAGCATTACTTTGCCCAGGGGCCCATGAGGCTATTAAGACGGCCCTGTTTACACTAGCGTTGGCCACAGTGGATTGTTCTTCAGAGGGTGTTTGACTGGCCATGAGCAGGTGTTATGTCTCTTCCTCACCACCTTTTTTTAACCCCTAAAAACGGATATCACTATGCTGCAACCATATGCATTCAACCAAGTTTTAACTTTGTTTGCATTGGTACTTGTCCCCCTGGCAGTGCCCAGGTGCCCAGGGTCTTTGTCAATCCCTTCCCTGTTAGCCTTGAAAAGTGATTTTCAAGACTCTCCTTCAATGGACTTTAATGGTGTTTCGCATTAAAGTTCACAATTTGTGGATTTTTGGAACCTGCCCTCGAATCAAAAACCCAAGTAGATTCGCTCATTGCCATTGACGACCATGGCAGCAATCAGGGGAGCCATCAGGAATTATGGGGCCCCTTACACAGCTTCAGGCATGGGCCCCCTGGAGCAGAGAAGCGGGGGGGGGGGGGGGCTGCTGCAAATTGAGAAGCGGGGGGGGGCCCTTTACAAAAAAAAGAAGAAATAAAGAAAAATATGTATTAAAAAAAGGGGGGGGGGTAGACATCCGGGGCCCTAGGGACCTTTGTGCCTTTTAATAAAAAATAAATAAATATATATGAGTATATATATATATATATATATATATATATATATATATATATATATATATATATACAGTATATATATACACACAATTTTTTTTTTTTTTTTTTTATAAAAATAGATTACAAAAAAGGGGGGTTGCCATCCGGGACCTCTGGGCCCTTTAATAATAATTAAAAAAGAAACCTCTGGGCCCTTTAATAAACAATATATATATATATATATATATATATATATATATATAAAAACATTTATAAAAAATAAAAAAGGGGTTTTGCCACATGGGGCCCTGGGGACCTCTGAGCCCTTTAATAAAAAAAAAAAATATATATATATATATATATATATATATATAAAAAAGAAAAAAAAGAAATAAAATAATATAAAAAAAAACATTTTTTTATAAAAAAAAGGGGTGTTGCCATCCGGGGCCATGGGGATCTCCGGGCCCCCCCTACCCCTAAAAAAAAAATTGTCCCTTTAATAAAAAATTTTATAAAAATATATTTAAAAAAATCTTTTTTTATAAAAAATAAATAAAAAAAAGAGGAGTTGCCATCTGGGGCCCTGTGGGCCTCCGGGCCCCTTACAGGTGTACTGCCTGTACCCCCCTGATGGCGGCCCTGGCAGCAATACACCAGAGAACAACGGCTGTGTGATGTTGCTGCATATAAAGCCATTAGCAGACAACTTTGGCTATTAATACTAATCAGAACTTTTATTTTGTTCCAGCCAGCCAGTACACAAAGCCAAATCGTTCCCCCGACAGACTGCAGCTAAAACAGCACAATAAACACCTAATTTACCAGGAGGATATAAAAATAATTATCCCACTCCATCCTCCTGGAGAAAAGTGCACATCAGCAAGCCCTTCTCAAAAAAAAAAAAATTAAAATAAATAAGTCACTAATCTCTTAATAAATAGACGTATGTCGCCCGGTTGCCGTGGCAACCCAATGCTCACGATGGCAGGGAGTTCCGCAATAAAGAAAGATCACGCAGTGCAAATCAAAATATTAATCAGCCGATAAGAGCAAAACAAATAATGACGAGGCAACCGCTAAGACGAGCCGGCGATATGAGTTCATGGCGACGGGGAGAGCGGCGTGGTTAGAGAGACAGGATGTAATTAACGAAATTACAGGGGCACTCTGAGTGAACTTTCAACGAGAAGTAAAGAAATAAAAGTTTGGAACACTTTGGCGCGATTGTTTTTTTTCTTTTCTTCTTCTTTTTTTTTTTTGTAGCAGCATTTCACTCGTTCTGTCTGCCTCAATTATCAGTCTAGGCCAGGGATCCTCCAACTACAGCCCAAACTACGGCCCTCCAGCACATCCCATGCAGGGCCGTCTTTATAGCATGGGCCCCTGGGCAAAGTAATGCTCTGGGGCCCCTACCATGATGACATACAGTTAAACAGACATCAAGAAGGTAGGAGGCAGACTGCCCCCCCCCCTGTGTATCTATCACTCTCAGTGCCATTATTGGGCCCCCAATTTTGGGGCAGCGGGGGCTCAAGGACCAGCTGCTTTGGGGAAAGTGCAGGGCCCCCCCATGCAGCTGGGGCCCCTGGGCAGTGTCCAGGTGTGTCCTCTCATTAAAGCGGGGGTTCACCCTAAAAAAAAATAAAAAATTCTACCATGCCATCCAGCATACTAGCGCAAGCTACAGTATGCCTTTCTTTTATTTTTTGGCGCCGTACTCACAGTTTAATCCCTTAGTTAAGTCTCCCTAATAATGGATTCCTACTAAACTTTGGTCGTTGTTTATGTTTTCTAACCTTCAGCCAATATATATGTTACAGATCTTTGATCCCTATTTGTTTACTGCTGCTCCAGGAACCGCGATTGCTGAACCATAGCAATATCTGATTTTTGGTGGGTTTTATCCCCCTCCCGTTCCTTTTGAGTACCTTCAATCGGACACTGCTGTATATGCTCTATGACAGTAAGTTAATATAATTGCTTTGTTCCCTTGCAGTCAGCTATTTCAAATACGAGTTTATATCATTTTTTCTCAAAAAAATGTTCTTTCTTTTTACTCAGGCCCCATACACACGAGAGGATTTATCCGCAGATACGGTCCAGCGGACCGTATCCGCGGATACGGTCCGCTGGACCGTATCTGCGGATAAATCCTCTCGTGGATTTCAGAAGATTTCTATGCGATGGCGTGTACACACCATCGCATTGAAATCCGCGCTGAAATCCTCTGCCGATGACGTGTCGCGCCGTCGCCGCTATTATGACGCGGCGACGGGCGCGACGCTGTCATATAAGGAATTCCACGCATGCGTCAAATCATTACGACGCGTGCGGGGAATCCCTTTGGACGAATGGATCCGGTAAGTCTGTACAGACGAGCGGATCCATCCGTTGGAATGGATTCCAGCAGATGGATTTGTTGAGCATGTCAGCAAATATCCATCTGCTGGAAATCCATCCCAGGGGAGATTTCTCTGCGGATAAATATCCGTTGGCGTGTACACACCATAGGATCTATCCGCAGAAACCCATTTGATGGGATTTATCTGCGGATAGATTCTATGGTGTGTATGGGGCCTCACTCTAATGATCTATACTACCTAGTTGACTATACTGTATATCCTCGTCCCTACTGTGCATTCTCCAGGGCAATTGGTAGCCGCGATGAGCCTCGGCCCGCCTTCCTTTTTGATGTCCCTATGGGGTCTCCCTCCATTGACTGATCTGCTCACATCTATGTTCACCTTGCCTCTTTAGAGTCGGTTCACACTAGGGCGACACGACTTCCAGCGCGACTTTCAGAGGCGACTCCGACACGACTTGAACATGAACCACAGGGCGATCTGGGGAGATTTACAACACGACTTGAAGTCGTCTCCAGGACAGGAGACTTTCCAGTGGCCAATCAAACAACAATCAGCTCTGGGAGAGGGAGGGGGAGGGAGAGGTTTGCCTGAGAAATGTATGTTATCTTCCTGGAAAGTCGCTTCAGTTAAGACAGTGATCCGACTTCTGAGGCGACTTCCATTAAAAATCTATGGGTACAAATCGCCTACAAGTCAGATTGAAGTAGTATAGGAACCTTTTCTGAAGTCGGATCGCCTTGAGTCGTGTGTATTAACACCGCTCCCATTCACTTCCATTGTTTTTCTCTACAGCGCGACTTGGGACGACTTGAGGGGACATGAAGTCAGATCGCAAGTCGCCCCAGTGTGAACCGGCTCTTAGACATACAATTGGTATAAATATTAACAATGAATTGTTGTTTGTTGTTTTTATGCTAATTTATCTATATATTCTCCTTGTCATTATAGCAAACTTAATTTAGAGGCTTTTTGAAGAAGCGCTACAATAGGCGCGAAACATGTCAAGCCACAGCTTTGTAAACAACATCATACAGACATCGAGTCTACGGCTCCTCAATCTCTTACAGGATGTACCCATTATGTAAACTGTTGGAGTCTATATCTCCTAGAATTGTTTCCTTAGTACTTGTCGATATCATTATATGTAATCCTATAAGATTTGATGGGCTATTACAAAGGCTGTTAAGTTTGTTTCTATACAGTTCTCCTTGAACTGAGCTTTTATATGTAAATTGTCTCCCCTTTTGTAATAAATCTCTTTTTTTATATAAAACTTATTTTGAAATTTGACTATATCCTTACCAGAACACAGTGCCTATAAAGTCCATGACTTGCCCAATTGGTCATTTTCTTTCTCTCAAACTTATTTAGGACGTGGCACATTGAATACCCTTATGTATCCACATGAACACTACATGTGATGATACACTTGAATTCTCCCTTTTTTACTTATAACGTGCCTGCAATTTTTGCAAAGTTTCTGGTTTCCTGGAATTCAGCTTTAAGGTTTAGCATACATAGACATCAGACTCAGACAAAGGCGTGCGCACAGGGTGTGCCAGGTGTGCCCAGGCACACCCTAATCACCCTGTGCAGAACAGATTCCCCCTTCTGACCTGGCTCCCTCCTTCCCCCCACAGCACTGCCGAATTCCCTCCTCTCCCACCGGTTGTTACTTTGAAAGTTTTAGGATGAGTGGGGGAAGGGGCCAGTAAATATGCCATTTACTGGCCCCTTCCCTTTCTGAATAAACATGGTGAGTGATCGGTAGAGTGTGTTTGAGCTTTGGGGTGCACACCCTAATGCCAAAGGCTGCGCACACCTATGGACTCAGAAGAAAGGCAAATACAAATATGCATAGCATGCCAGACACGTTTAGTATTGATATTCTGTACATCATATCGTATTCGAGAGACGGTAAGAAGTCAAACTAGGCCAAGTCTGAGAATGCTTCTCCCGTATCACAAGCAGGGGTTCCCAAGTGCTGATCAATGGGACGGGGTGAACCAGCGCACTAAACCTGAAGGCTGAAGTAGGCTGTACTTCGCTTGTGAATCTCAAGGTTTGATTTTCATTCACGCCCGGAGTGTACCTTTAAGATGAAATGCTGTTCAAGGTCATTGTCTGATAAGTCCATGGTAATTTATTTATGAAAGGAGGTCACTGTGGGAGACATTTTGCAAGAACTGCCTTTAGGGGTTAATTTGTATTTTTTTTTTTTATGAGTATCATGTTTGAAAGTATCACGCATGGGGTTGGCCTAATTTATTTTTTTAATTAGTTTCTGGGCGTAAGGCAATTAGAATGTGTGTGCGTGTGTATTTAGAATGTGCTTAATTAAAATGAGAATAAATTATATTTCATGTGTACATAATACACATTTTCTCAGCAAGTTACCCCGACGACGTGGAGGGTTTTAATTAATAACAGTCATAAAAAAAAACTTTGAACAGCAGATTACAAGACAAATAACTGAGCGGCCAAGAGTGCGGAGGCTTTTCTTCTGAGATTACAAAGGCTGCCTTGTGATTTATTCATAGTTAAAGTCATAGGGGCAGATTCTCGTAGAATGGCGCAAAAATGGGCGGGCGTAACGTATCTCATTTACGTTACGCCGCCGCAAGTTTTTCAGGCAAGTGCTTTATTCACAAAGCACTTGCCTGTAAAGTTGCGGCGGCGTAGCGTAAAACACCCGGCGGAATTCAAATTCGGCGGGTAGGGGGCGTGTTTCATTTAAATGAAGCGCGTCCCCGCGCCGAACGAACTGCGCATGCGCCATCCCTAAAATTTCCCGGCGTGCATTGCGCTAAATGACGTCGCAAGGACGTCATTGGTTTTGACGTGGACGTAAATTACGTCCAGCACCATTCACGGACGACTTACGCAAAAGACGTAATTTTATAAATTTTCGACGCGGGAACGACGGCCATACTTAACATTGACTGCGCCTCATAGACCCAGGGGCAACTTTATGCCGGGAAAAGCCTAACGTAAACGTCGTAACTTTACTGCGTCGGCCGCGCGTACGTTCGGGAATTCGCGTATCTAGCTAATTTGCATACTCGACGTGGAAAACGACGGAAGCGCCACCTAGCGGGGAAAAAAAATTGCAGTTACGATCCTACGGTGTAAGAGACTTACGCCTGTCGGATCGAATGGATATCTATGCGTAACTGATTCTAAGAATCAGTCGCATAGATACGACGGCCCAGATTAGGACTTACGACGGTGTACATGGAGCTGCGCCGTCATAAGCCCTTTGAGAATCTGGGCCATAGGGTCAGTCCATTTTTGGTAAGTGCTAAAGAGTTAACTTGGGGCCCAGCCAAAGCCCATATCCCGCTTTGTCCCCAGATTCCCCCAAATGGGCTGTTATGCTGAGTTTATATTACTATACTTACCAATGGCGGTTCGTCCATAGAGGGCGCAGCAGCGCCGCCCCCTCTGGCTCTCACCGCCACTGAGTCTAATAACATGTTATTGTCGCCGCTGCCGCCCACTATTCAGCTGGCCGGATGTTGAGCGCCAGCCAGCTGAATAACGGCAGCTGGTTGGCTGTAGGGAAGTGCCTATCAGAGCCCTCTGGGTCCCCGGAAGCTTATCCTCAGAACGCACGGGGGGGGTGCATTCCTTGGAAAAGACTGACAGGCTTCTCAGCCAATCAGGTTGGCCAGTTCTGGCTACCGGTAACCTGATTGGCTGAAGCGTCATCGAGGGCGGAGAAGACATCGAGGGTCGAGGACGTGGATCTCTGACTCCAGTAAAGGTAAGTGCCGGGCGGGGGGGGGGGATTTTACAGGGCACAGCGGCGACGAAGGGCACAGTGACATCAATGGGCACAGTGGCGACAATAGGCACAGTGGGGATAATGGAGACAATTGGCACAGCGGCATGAATGGGCACAGTGGCTACAATTAAAGGGCACAGTGACATCAATGGGCACAGTGGCGACAATTAAAGGGCACAGTGGTGACAATTGGCACAGTGGCGACAATTGATGGCACAGTGGCTGTGTTTGATGGCATGGCACAGTGGTGACAATTGATGGCACAGTGGCTGTGTTTGATGGCACGGCACAGTGGTGACAATTGATGGCACAGTGGCTGCGTTTGATGGCATGGCACAGTGGCTGCGTTTAATGGCATGGCACAGTGGTGCAAATTGATGGCACAGTGGCTGCGTTTGATGGCATGGCACAGTGGCTGTGTTTAATGGCATGGCACAGTGGTGCAAATTGATGGCACAGTGGCTGCGTTTAATGGCATGGCACAGTGGTGCGAATTGATGGCACAGTGGCTGCGTTTGATGGCATGGCATAATGACTGCATTTGATGGCATGGAACAATGGTTTTACAATAAAAATAAATAAATAAGCTGATCATTGCAAGCACCCCTTTCATTGATAAATGGTTTGTCTCATCTCTGTAACTGATACATTCTGCTGGAGAGCTTGTTCTTTTGAAAAAAACACATACTTGCTGGCTGGATCGCCGGATAAAACTAGAAGAAAGAAAGCATAAAAAAAATAAAATGAATGCAGCCATCACATGCAGGAAATGGTGAACTGTAATATAATAAATATTTGCTTTTTGGTTTAATACAACTTTAAAAACATCAGCAGGGCCCTGCTAAATAAACCATACTATAATGTTCATATCTATAAAAGATGTATAGCCTCAGTGGTTATTATCCATGGGGGAAATAGGAAATCCTCTCCCCCCCATAGATGATAACTACTGAGGCTATACATATTTTATAGATATGAACATTATAGTATGGTTTATTTAGCAGGGCCCTGCTGATGTTTTTAACCTTTTTATAGGGTGTTAAGATTGTTTTTCTTTTTCTCTTTGTATGTATGTGTGGCTTAAATATGATAAGATTACACAGTATTGCTATTATATTTTTTTGAGTACTGTATATAACATGCATTATAAGCAACGTTATCACAGGCCATATGTTTTTTCTCATTATGGGGTGACAGCTGCATTCATTTTCTTCTTTCAATCTTCTTTTGCTTTATTATCACCTGGTAATCCTGCAAATAACACACTTCCTATCCCTGGGTGGCTATGTCACTCCTCCACTGTATCTATGGAGGGAACCATGGTTGGCAGTGGCACCCTAAGCTGCTCTCCTGATTTGGACTACAAACATGTCCATATCTCTCCATCTCCAGTACACGGGCAGGGCTTGTGGGAATTAGATGAAAGGAAGAAAGATATTCTTTAGTGTGCCTCACAGGAAGTGATAAGTACACCGCTTTTCTGGTTAGGATCAACACATGTTTTCTGTATTTGCTTGTAGGATAGGGTGACTAGACATCCCCAATTCCCGGGGACAGTCCCCAGATTGAGGGCACTGTCCCCAAAGCCAGTCTGTCCCCAAAATTGTCCCCAGGTTGCAGTGGCATGGGGGGGGGGCATCTGGTACTCTCACCCCGGGCGCAACATTTGGGGGGGGGGGCCCAGCCCAGGGACTCCTATAGTCCAGTGTGTCCCGTGTGTGTGAGAACATCGGAGGGGAGGGGTGGTGCAGAGCGTACGACAGCTATTGGAGAAGCTCTTGGCAGGAGATACTGAGGCGCGACTGGGTGTCGGGAACAGTATCTGGTCCTGGGAGAAGCCCTGCTTAGATTATCATGGAGGCCATGGAGAGGTGAGCAAATTCAACCGATCTACACTGTTCATGTAGGGGGGGGGGGGTGAGTAGTGCAGGAATCAGGTAGTTCAGTGTAGTGGTCAGTATAGAACTCAGGTAGGTCAATGTAGGAATCAGGTCGTTTAGTGTAGTGGTCAGTGTAGGGATCAGGTAGATCAGTGTAGGAATCCGGTAGGTTAGTGTAGTGGATAGTGTAGGAATCAGGTAGGTCAGTATAGGGATAAAGTAGGTTAGTGTAGTGGTCAGTGTAGTTGTCAGTGTGGAATCAGGTAGGTCAGTGTAGTGGTCAGTATAGGAATCAGGTAGGTCAGTGTAGTGGTCAGTATAGGAATCAGGTAGGTCAGTGTAGTGGTCAGTATAGGAATCAGGTAGGTCAGTGTAGTGGTCAGTATACGAATCAGGTAGGTCAGTGTAGTGGTCAGTGTAGGAATCAGCTAGGTCAGTGTAGTGGTCAGTGAAGGAATCAGGTAGGTTAGTGCAGTGGTCAGTATAGGAATCAGGTAGGTCAGTGTAGTGGTCAGTGTAGGAATCAGGTAGGTCAGTGTAGTGGTCAGTGTAGGAATCAGGTAGGTCAGTGTAGTGGTCAGTGTAGGAATCAGGTAGGTCAGTGCAGTGGTCAGTGTAGGAATCAGGTAGGTCAGTGTAGTGGTCAGTGTAGGAATCAGGTAGGTCAGTGCAGTGGTCAGTGTAGGAATCAGGTAGGTCAGTGTAGTGGTCAGTGTAGGAATCAGGTAGGTCAGTGCAGTGGTCAGTGTAGGAATCAGGTAGGTCAGTGTAGTGGTCAGTGTAGGAATCAGGTAGGTCAGTGTAGTGGTCAGTGTAGGAATCAGGTAGGTCAGTGTGGGAATCAGGTAGGTCAGTGTAGGAATCAGGTAGGTCAGTGTAGTGGTCAGTGTAGGAATCAGGTAGGTCAGTGTAGTGGTCAGTGTAGGAATCAGGAAGGTCAGTGTAGTGGTCAGTGTAGGAATCAGGTAGGTCAGTGTGGGAATCAGGTAGGTCAGTCTAGGAATCAGGTAGGTCAGTGTAGTGGTCAGTGTAGGAATCAGGTAGGTCAGTGCAGTGGTCAGGTAGGTCAGTGTAGGAATCAGGTTGGTCAGTACTATTGTACTAGTGGAAGGGACTCAGGAAGTGCTAAAAGTCTGGTGGGGGTGCAAATTCCTTGCCTTGTCCCGGGCGCTGACAACCTACACCACTGACTGCATATATAATTTGAGGAGAATATGTGTATAAAATAGATTACCATTTGCCAATAAAAAAAAAAATATGTCCCCGGATTTCATTTTAAAAATCTGGTCACCTTATTGTAAGAAGGATTCCATTATTAGCTATTAACCATTTTAAGACCAGGCCTTTTTCTGTCACTTTTTAAAAATAACTTTATTTTGCCCAAAAATTACTTGAAACCCCCTCCAAAAATTATATATAGATTTATTTTGTTAGCAGAGACCCTAGAGAATAAAATGGCGGTCATTGCAATATATCATGTCACACTGTATTTGCATGGCGCGCTTTCAAACGCAATGTGTTTGTTGCAGTTTTGTTCTTTGGTTTAGTTATCCATTTTTGTTAGGCGGCCCACTTTCAGATAAAAGTGATCCCAGCAGCAGATTCGCCATGGGATGACTTTTATAGGTTGTTTCCAGGTTTACCGGAGCCGAAAGGTAAACCCGGAAGTGATCCATTCTGCCCGATGGTTGGACAGGAAGTGAGGGCCTCACTTGGCTCTATGCCCTTGGAGGACCAGAGCGACCTCTGACATCACTTCCGATTCTTGGCCATCAACTTTTTTTTTTTAAGTCAAAATTACATTTTTTTTATTTTGCTTTTAAGGGTAAATATGAGATCTGGGGTCTTTTTGACCCAAGATCTCTCAATAAAGAGGACCTGCCATGCTTATTTCTACTACATGTGATAACAAAATAAATAGAGGGACAGTGTAAAATACAAAACAAAAAGTAATATAGATACGATTTTTTTTTTTGTAAGTGCTGCATCCCTCTGTGCTCGCACACAGCAGCGAACGCATATGTAAATGGTGTTCAAACCACACATGTGAGGTATCATCGCATTCGCAATCATTAGAGCAAGAGCAATAATTCTAGCACAGGAGATTTTTAAGTACTGTAGTTTGTCACAATTCCACAAATGTGCGCAATTTTAAAGCGTGACATGTTGGGTATCAATTTACTCGGCGTAACATCATCTTTCACCTTATATAAGAAATTGGGCTAACTTTACTTTTTTTTTCTGTTTTTTTTTTTATTCATTAAAGTGTATTTTTTCCCAAAAAATTGCATTATGTCACACTGTGTCACACTGTGCCTGGCGCATCTTTCCGCCAGGCGCAGCGTATCTAAGATACACTACGCCGCCGTAACTTATTTTTTTCGAATACTCAAAGAATTTGCGCTGTAAGTTACGGCGGCGTAGTGTATCTTTGGCGGCGTAAGGGCGCGGGATTCAAATGGATGTGATGGGGGCGTGTTTTATGTAAATACGTCGTGACCCGACGTAAACAACGTATTTTTTTAACGGCGCATGTGCCGTCCGTGGGGGTATCCCAGTGCGCATGCTCAAAATGAAACCGGAACAAGCCAATGTTTAAGACGCTGAGGTCATTCTACGCAAATCACTATTCGCGAACGACTTACGCAAACGACGTAAAAAATTTAAAATGCGAGGCGGGAACGACGACCATACTTAACATTGAGTACGCCTCATAATAGCAGGTTTAACCGGCCGGACGTACGATCGTGGATCGCCGTAACTAGCTAATTTGCATACTCAACGCGGAATTCGACGGAAACGCCACCTAGCGGCCAGTGGAAAAAATGCATCTACCATCCGATGGCGTACTAAGACGGATGGATCCGAGATGCAGTCGTATCTTGTTTTGCGGATAGAAAACAAAGGTACTACTGTGTACCTTGATGTTTATCCCATTTACCGTACTGATGTTTGTAATGACGCGGTGGCTCCTATGGACCCCCTTTTTCCCTGTTTATAAATAAAGAATAAAAAAACAAAAAAAAAAAAACAAAGGTACGACGCGCAAAATTTTAAATTACGCGGTGTATCAAGAGATACGCCGGCGTGATTCTTTCATGGATCTGGCCCACAGTGTGACATAAAATATTGCAACAATCGCCATTTTATTCTCTAGGGCAGGGGTCTCCAAACTTTCTAAGCAAAGGGCCAGCTTATTTTCCTTCAGAGTTTAGGAGGGCCGGACTGTGACCAACGGGAGTAGAAAATAGAAGTGTGCGCTGCCAAAAAATGTATTTGTTTTTAGTTCTTTCATTTCATTGTTTTTTTTTTTAATAATCGATTTTTCATTATTTTGAACACATTTTTAACTTCGGAAAAATTTAAATTCATTACATTGGAATACGGTATTCGTTGTCAGTTATTTCGAATTTTAGAAATTTTGTTCGTATTTTTGAATTATCGAAATAACGAACTATTAAATTATAGGTATTGGAATTTCCTTTCAAATATAACTTTATCCGAAGTTAGAAATTGTCCAAAATAACAAAAGCTGCATCTAAATGAATGGAACTAATTAATAATAATAATAATAAAACATTTTTTAATATTTATTTGTTATGCTCCATTTGTTTAGATGCGGCATTCGTTATTTCGGATAAATTTACGTTCACCAAAAGCCAAATCTGAAAGGAAATTCCAAAACCTATAATTTAATAGTTATCATTTTGGATTTTCGTTCTTTTGAATTTTCAGGTTTTTCGTTCTTTCAAAGTTTCTGATTTTTATCCTTTTGAATTTTAGAATTTTTGTTCTTTTTGAATTTTTGGATTCTTGTTTTTTTAGAATTTTTGGATTTTCGTTCTTTTAGATTTTCACTGTTTTCGGATTTTTGGTCTTTTGTTCTGTCTTTCAGATTTCCAGAAAAATTTAACGGGTTTTCGTTTAGTTAAATCTTTCCTAATTAACAAATTTGTCAAATTTTGTCGAAAAACGAATTTGGAAACAAAAATAATTGCACATGTCTAGTAGAAAATGCACCAGCCTCAGATGTCCCATGTTCGGTTTTAGTGTGAGGAATAGTCCCATCATGTGTCGGTTGTGGATGGAATAGTGCCCCAAGGGTAGGATAGAGTCAAGCAAAGGGCCACATCCGGCCCCAGGGCCACAGTTTAGAGACCACTGCTCTAGGGTCTCTGCTATCTGCTAAATAAAAATATACAGTGGAACCTTGGTTTACAAGTAACGCAGTTAACTAGCCTTTTGAAAGAAGAGAAACTTTTCTTTTAGGCCCCGTACACACGAGAGGATCTATCCGCTGGTATTTATCCGCGGATCCGTTCCAGCGGATAGATCCTGTGGTGTGTACGGCCCAGCGGATATTTATCCGCGGATTTTTTTCGGGCCGATGGATTTCCAGCGGATAAAAAATTCTTAGCATGCTAAGAAATCTATCCGCTGGAATCCTGTCCAGCGGATTGATCCGGTGGTCTGTACAGACTCACCGGATCAATCCGTCCGATCACCTCCCTCGCATGCGTTGTAATGATTCGACGCATGCGTTGGAAGCCTTTACCTTCCAGCGTCGCGCACGTCGCCGTGTCATCATCGCGGCGACGGTGCGACACGTCACCGCGGATGGATTCCATGCGGATTTCGATCTGATGGTTAGTACAACCATCAGATCAAAATCCGCCAGAGGATTTATCCGCGGGAACGGTCCGGAGGACCGTTCCCAGCGGATAATCCTCCCGTGTGTACGGGGCCTCAAAGTTCTTGGTTTGCGAGTGTTGTCTCGCAAAATGAGCAGATTTCAAGCTAATGGGGTTTGCAGTACGGCATTTGGCCAGAGGTGACACTCGGTACTGTTCAGAGCTGTTCGGAAATACTCGGAATCATTCAGACATACTTGGAAATACTCTGTTCCTGGGTGTTTCCAAGCCTTTTCGAGGTCAGTCGAGCTGTCCCTGAGCATTTTTGAAGCTCTCTGGCGCCCCCACCTCTAGCCAAATGCAGTATTGCATGCCATAGAAGTCAATGTGGAACAAATTATTTTCGTTTCCATTGACTTCTATGAGGAAACTCGCTTTGATATGCGAGTGCTTTGGATTACAAGCATTCTCCTGGAACGGATTATGCTCGTCATTCAAGGTTCCACTGTATAGTGTTTGGGGGTTCTAAGTAATTTTCTAGCATAAATGACAGATTTTTGCTCGTAAACAACAAATGTCAGAAAAGGGTCTGGTCTTACTTGCCAACCTCTATGCAAAATGAAAATACCAGTTATAAGTGGAGTTGACCATTGACAAAGCATGTCAGCTACATGACTGAGGCGCTTGCTAACCCCAGTGCAAGCCCGTTGCGACAGGACAGGCAAGCCAAGTAATTGCTTGGGGCCCCGTGCTGGCTTGGGGCCCCTCCCTTTCTTTTTTTTTTTTAAAGTGTATTTGTGCGTGTACTCGAGAGAGGAGCCGGACTGCAGGAGTTGGGAGTAGGCAGGCCTCCCCCAGAGGCAATCTGCCACCTTTCTCCATGCCACGGGTGGCAATGGCCGGTGTGTGAGGGGGTCCTCCCACACAGCCCGCCCTACCTGCTCCGCTTTGAAGCCCAACGGGGCAGAGGGAGTGAGAGGATTTGCCCGCTCAACCAGCCCCTCTCTTTTTTAGAGACCGCGTGGTCAAAGTGCGTGCATGTTAACCCAATTTCGAGTGCGTGTAAGTGTGGTGGTTTGTGTGGGAGGGGGGTGGGCGTACTAAGCGCAGGCTTACCTTGCATAGCACACCCACGGGAGCTGTGCTGAGACCACCAAACTCAATTCACATGTAGCCGAGACCGGGATCCGAACCCCTAGCTGCAGAGGTGAATGGCTTGTCAGCGCAGTGCCAATCGCGTTGAGCCACCGCAGCTCCCGGGCCCCTCCCTTTCAACTCGCTCACTGCACGAAGAAGTAATCTTCAGTAGCCGCCTAAACCCCCCTCCCCCCTGCTTCTCATCTTACAAAGTTGTTTCTCAACTTGAATTAACTGGGAAAAACTCAGCAGCACCCCCACCGCTTTTCAACTTGAAAACAAATGTCGTAGTACATTTTGCTTGGGGCCCCAAAATTCCTTCAAATGGCCCTGCCCCAGTGCAAAAAAAAGGTTCATCAAGTTAAAAGACATGAAAACTGACTGTCAAGCTCACAAAACCTATTTACGGAAAGCTGCAGCTTTGACCCGGAACGAGCGCATTGTACATCGCGTCATCGCCAAATGTTGACAGGATTCAAAATCACCGAATAAAGAGAGCGTTCCGGATGAAAATGACTTTTTTGTGGTCGTAACGCAGGGGGAAAAAAATCCTAAAGGTTTATAAAATGGAAAAATCGGGAGCCTTGGACTTTACTTAGAAACTTTGAGCTTTTTCCTATTAGCATATAAAAGTGTTTATAGATTAATTCAACCTGTTGACAGAATAGAAATTGCTTCCTTGTGAGAAGGATTTATGGATTTTGTAAGCCAGCGGTCTCTGCGCGCTCGCTCGCTCCTCTTTCCCCCTGCGCTCTTTAGAAGGGATAGGGCAGATATGGAAACCGGCTTGATAATCTGCCAGATAGAGCCGTACAGTGTTGTGACCTTTCTTAAAGGAAATGTCCCTTCGTGCCCCAAGGATTTGCTCAGCTCTTCTATAAATACTCAAAGAGATTTGCTTTTTACTCACAGCTTGGAGATACCAAGTTTATTAATAAAGATCCACAGCAGGGGCTGATAGTGATTATATAGAGCAGCCATGTCCAAAGTCCGGCCCGGGGGCCAATTGCGGCCCGTGGTTTAATGCGGCCCCACTGGTAATATGGATTATATCTCTTTTGTAGCCCCCAACGAATCCCAGAGCATCGTGCATTCAGAGGCTGCATTCATGTAAATGGTTGGGCTGCATTCATGGCAATAGAGGAGCTGCATTCAGAGACTGCATTCATGGCACTTGTGAGGCTGCATTAATGGCAATGGTGAGTCTGCATTCAGAGGCTGCATTCATGGCACTTGTGAGGCTGCATTAATGGCAATGGTGAGTCTGCATTCAGAGACTGCATTCATGGCACTTGTGAGGCTGCATTCATGGCAATGGTGAGGCTGCAGATGGGCACTGACTAGGCTGCATTGATGGGCAATGACCCTTATTTTGCTTCACAATTCTTTATTTAAAATTAAAAAAAATCCTGAAACTTCCCTCTTACAGTTAACCACTTAAGGACCGCCTCCTGCACATATACGTCGGCAGAATGGCACGGCTGGGCACAAGCACGTACAGTAGGGTGACCAGACATCCCCAGTTTCAGGGGACAGTCCCCTGATTGAGGACACTGTCCCCGGACCAAGTCTGTCCCTGGTTTTGTCCCCAGATTGGATTTAATAGGGGGCAGGGTCAAAGGCAGAATTAAAATAAAAAAATTGAATTACACCCCCCCGCTCCGCCGTGCCTGCTAGCATAGGGGGGTTGTATTTTTCCCATTATCTGGGCCCCTTTCTGATGATCATGTGCTGGTCGTAGCGGAGGGAATATTTCTTCAGTTTTCGGGCGCATGTTCTTCTGCCTTGCTTTCCCTGGTGGAGGGATCTTCCTCCGCTCCCCATCCAGTAGTAGCCGGGGCCCGAAGAGTAAGACTTGAGAGGCTGTGAGGCGGGCGGCGACGGGCAGAGAGTCGCTGATTGCCGCCATTACTAGTAAAGAAAAAATATGTCCCCGGATTTCATTTTAAAAATCTGGTCACCTTAACGTACAGGTAAGTCCTCTTTAAAAGCCAAGCCGTGGGTCGCGGGCGCATCCCGTTACCCGGTCCAAAGCTCCGTGACTGCGGACCCGATCGCCGCTGGAGTCCCGCGATCGGTTCCTGGAGCTGAAGAACGGGGAGAGCCGTGTGTAAACACAGCTTCTCCGTTCTTCACTGTGGCGCCGTCACCGATCGTGTGTTCCCTTATATAGGGAACCACAATCGATGACGTTGTACCTAAAGCCACACCCCCCTACAGTTAGAAACACAGATGAGGTCATACAGAACCCCTTTAGCGCCCCCTATGGTTAACTCCCAAACTGCAATTGTCATTTTCACAGTAAACAATGCATTTTAAATGCATTTTTTGCTGTGAAAATGACAATGGTCCAAAAAATGTGTCAAAATTGTCTGATGTGTCCGCAATAATGTCGCAGTCACGTAAAAAATCGTTGATCGCCACCATTAGTAGTAAAAAAAAAAAAATTCATAAAAATGCAATAAAACTATCCCCTATTTTGTAAACGCTATAAATTTTGCGCAAACCAACCGATAAACGCTTATTGCGATTTTTTTTCACCAAAAATAGGTAGAAGAATACGTATCGGCCTAAACTGGGGAAAAAAAATATATATATATTTTTGGGGGATATTTATTATAGCAAAAAGTAAAAAATATTGCATTTTTTTCAAAATTGGCGCTCCATTTTTGTTAATAGCGCAAAAAATAAAAACCACAGAGGTGATCAAATACCACCAAAAGAAAGCTCTATTTGTGGGTTACAGAGTGGGTGCCCGACGGCGATCGCGCCTGCCGGACACATGCGCGGGAGTCAGGGACAAGCGGGGGGGCCCTAGTGGCCGCTTAGAGAGCCGACGTATAGCTACGCGCTCTCGCGCAGGGGAGCCGACCTGCCGCCGTATAACTGTTATACGGCGGCTGGTCGGCAAGTAGTTAAAACTACATTAAGATAAAAGAACATTAAAAATGCATAAACTGAAAAATATGAATTTAAAATAAATGGACCAAAAAAAAATATGTAGTTTTCCCTTTAAAAAGAGGTTATGCCTGCAATCAGTACCCTTGATAGGGTTCGTTGCCCAGGGAAGGTGGCAGGCTAGGGTTATATTCCCTGCTAGCACCATTAAACAACGCTGTCCTCAATTTTTCTAATATGTCTTCAAATTATATTATTTGCAAGTCATGTTTATGTGATTAATGAGCTGTGATGCCTTACCACGAACATGACAATGATAAGTACATATCACTTAATGCACTCAGACACAAGTTGGTGCCCTCTGGATTCCAATCATGCTATATTGTTGCAAAGAAATGTTAATGTCTAACTAATAACAGAAACGAGCTGTGAAGTGACAAAGCTCTCGTGTTAGAGTAAATCGGGATGGAAATTTCAATTTATATACTGTACGGGACGCCAAGGATGGGTTCTGGACGGGTGCTATGTGGCACCAATATATGTGTTGTGGTCCCTTTAAGGGAAATGTGTGTGCACTCAGGGGGGTCTCACCTGTGATGGGTGAGGAATTCCGGGGTAGTCATGTAAGGGAGAGGACTAAAGCCTCGTACACACGCTCCGTTTTCTCGGCAAGAACCAGCAAGAAAACTGCTGGCAGAGCTTTCTTACCGAGTAAACCGAGCGTCTGTACGAGGCTTTCAGGTCTCTCATCTGGAAATCTGGCCAGAATCTCGACGAGAAAAATAGAGAACCTGCTCTCTATTTTCTCATCGAGATTCTTGTCGGCCTGTTTCCCGACGAGAAACCTGAAAGTGTGTATACTTACCTGTCGCCGTGGAAACCCATGCATGATCGAAATGACTTAGACGCATGCGCAGTAGCTTCCACGGCATAGGTGTGGTGAAGCAAGATGGCGGCCACGGCATTGGGAGGAATATCACCCCGTGATTGGTATCATTAGGAGAAATAGTGCCCCATCGTTGGTATCATTGGGAGGAATAGCGCTCCGTCATTGGTATCATTGGGAGAAACAGTGCCCCATCGTTGATATCATTGGGAGGAATAGCACCCCATCGTTGGTATCATTGGGAGGAATAGCGTCCCATCGTTGGTATCATTGGGAGGAATAGCGCCCCATCATTGGTATCATTGGGAGGAATAGCATCCCATTGTTGGTATCATTGGGAGGAATAGCACCCTGTTGGTATCAATGGTAGAAATAGTGGCCCATCGTTGGTATCATTGAGAGGAAGGGCGGCCCATCATTGGTATCATTTGGAGGAATAGCATCCCATCGTTGGTATCATTGGGAGGAATAGCGCCCCATCATTGATATCATTGGGAGGAATAGCACCCCATCGTTAGTATTATTGGAAGGAATAGCACCCTGTTGGTATCAATGGTAGAAATAGTGGCCCATCGTTGGTATCATTGGGAGGAATAGCACCCCATCATTGGTATCATTGGGAGGAATAGTGCTCCACCGTTGATATCATTGGGAGGAATAGTGCTCCACCGTTGATATCATTGGGAGAAATAGCACCCCATCATTGGTATCATTGGGAGGAATAGCACCCCGTTGTTGGTATCAATGGTAGGAATAGGGGCCCATCGTTGGTATCAATGAGAGGAATATCACCCTGTCATTGGTATCATTAAGAGGAATAGCGCCCCATCATTGATATCATTAGGAGGAATAGCACCCCATCGTTGGTATCATTGGGAGGAATAGCGCTCCGTCATTGGTATCATTGGGAGGAATAGCGCCCCATCATTGTAATGTGGTATCATTTGGACGAATAATGCCCCATTGTTGGTGTCAATGGGAGAAGTGTGCCCCATTGTTGATATCAGTGGGAGGAGAAGTGCCTCAAGGGCCGGATAAAGGAAAGCAAAGGGCCGCAGTTTTGAGACCACGGCTATGGAGGGATATGCTTTCTTCACATTTCATGCCTGAAGCTTACAACCAGTTTAAGCATCTTCTGGTGCCCCTTTATAAGACTTAGATCAGGATTAGTACATCAGAGAAAACACAGATGTAGTTTGAGAATATATTAAACATTTGCCACATGCACATATGAAGAGCACAACTTGGCTGCATAATGCGCGCACTGGAAGGGAATGTTTCGTAGAACCTCTGCCAAATGTGAGCAGCATTATATAGAATTATCCTCGGGAAACAGGGAATTCCTGCCAGCTAATTTATCTGCCAGCATAAGACGATGTCAGCGCAATTCCTACAATTCTCTGAATTATACATGTATGTTATTTCATGTGTATTGCAAATATGTAGGTGGAAGAAGTGACCAAAGGGGACGATGTTTACAATGATTCTCCCCCATCTGTCCTCCTGTATTTGTTATCGGTGAGGATTGTTTCTGCCTGGAGTGGATGCATAGACTATTGTATTTCCTTTCGCTGCTTTTATTTTCCCTTCTCTTCTTCTTTTGCCCTCTCATTAATATGGTAATAAAATATTAAAGAACATCTTTCTGTTTTACTACATACTGTACTATATTTTAGTAACTAAAACTTTACATACAGTGTTACAAATATTAACCACTTACGGACCAGGCCTTTTTTTGGACATTTATGTTTACGATAAATGGCTTTGCACGTGGTCCCGAGGAGCTCTACCCCAGGAATTTTACAATTACAACAGATAGGAAAAGGTTCCTTTAAAGGGAGTCTATTGAGGTAGAATTATGGGAGGTGTAGGATTGAAACTCCGTCATTGGCACCATGGGAGGAATAGCACCCCTCCTCATCCTCGTCCGTGGCTGGGCTTTGTTACACTGGACGGCCGCCGACTGCAGTTAAGACTGCACGACACAATTAGAGATCAGGTACATGAGGCATGCAGATAGGAACAGTGAGGCATGCAGATGGTCACAGTAAGGCATGCAGATGGTCACAGTGAGGCATGCAGATGGGCACAATAAGGCATGCAGATCGACATAGTGAGGCATGCAGATCGACATAGTGAGGCATGCAGATGGGCACAGTGAGGCCTGCAGATGGGCACAGTGAGGCCTGCAGATCATCAGTGCCCTAACTACAGTATAGAAATTGAGTGTCACCAATCAGTGCCCACCATTGCCCACCAGTGCCAGCAATCACTGCCCACCAGTGGCACCAATCAGTGCCCACCACTGCCCACAAGTGCCACCAATCCGTGCCCATTAGCAATGCCAGTCATTGCTGGCTATCATTGTTGCCTATCAGTGCTGCCCATCAATGCCCATCACTGCTGTCGTTCAATGCTCATCAGTGTCACCCATCAGTGCTGCCCATCAGTGCCCATCAGTACCGCCTATCCATGCCGCCTATTAGTGCCCACCAACGCCGCCTATTAGTGCCCATCAGTGCCGCCTATTGGTGCCCACCAGTGCCGCCTATTAGTGCCCACCAGTGCTGCCTAACAGTGCCCATCAATGTCACATATCAGTGCCCATAAGTGCGTAGGTTGCCATAACTAACCTGTACTTCTGAAAATGCTAGGTGCCTGATTTCCATGTAGATCCGGCATCCTCAATACTTTCCAAGCCTCTGAAAAATATGAAGATTAGTAGCTAGATTCACATAGAGTTAGGTCGGCGTATCAGTATATACGCCGACCTAACTCGGAATCTGCGCCGACCTAAGTTTAAGTGTATTCTCAAATGGAGATACACTTAAACCTATCTAAGATACGACGGCTTGCGCCGTCCTATCTTAGGGTGCAATATTTAGGCTGGCCGCTAGGTGGCGCTTCCATTGCGGTCGGCGTAGAATATGTAAATCACTAGATACGCCTATTCACGAACGTATGCCCGGCCGACGCAGTACAGATACGCCGTTTCCGTAAAAGATAGGCTGCCTAAAGATAAACATGCCCCCTAGGTGGCGTAGCCAATGTTAAAGTATGGCCGCCGTTCCCGCTTCAAAATTCGAAAATTTTACGTCGTTTGCGTAAGTCGTCCGTGAATAGGGATTTACGTCATTTACGTCCACGTCTAAATCAATAGGACCGTGCGGCGTACTTAGCCGCAATGCACACTGGGAAATGTAGGCGGACGGCGCATGCACCGTTCCAAAAAAACGTCAATCACGTCAGGTCAAAGCAAATTATCATAAAACACGGCCCCTCAACCTATTTCGAATTAGGCGCGCTTGCGCCCGCCGCATTTACGCTACGCCGCCGTAAGTTAGGAGGCAAGTACTTTGTGAATACAGTACTTGCCTCTCTGACTTAGGGAGGCGTAGCGTAAATACGATACGCTACGCCGCCTTAAAGTTGCGCGGGGCTACCTGAATCTAGCTATAGGAGTTCAGACTCGGGTTACTACATGCTTGTTCCAGGCCAGTGACTCAAAGCATTGAGGCTGGAGGTGGCCATGCAGGTTGCATTTTCTTAAGGTGGTCAGCCAGTACAAATTTTCTTTTAAAGCCCATCTCCAGGCACAGGTTGTCCACTATCTCCAATGTTTTAAAAAAAAAATCCCATAGCAAAACTCTATTTTAAAGGTAAACAAGATGACTAGAGAGGTTAAACCTCACTAATGGGGCCACAGACAGCAATAAAAACTTGACAGGCATTGTAATCCCTCTCCACTCTATTCAAAACAAAAAAAGTAAAAGCTGTGCCTTTAGTTATACTTTAAGGTAAGTAGGCTTAATATGTTTTTTTGCACAGTTCCGATTTCTCATGGCTGATATTGGCATTAACAGTTTGCCCCATTGGTTCCATTGCCCCAAGTCCCTTTTTTTTGCAGCTTAGAATTAAAGAACTAAAATGTAAATAAAAATAAAATAAGAACGCGGCGCTGATAATCTCTGCCGTATAGCAATAAATAATTAATGTACATCAAGGGACAAGATGCAAAGCATGGCATTTCTTTTGCTGCCTCCGAGTGAAAAGATTTGACCTGTGCTCTCATCTCTGAAGATGCACATTAAAAGGGCTTTATGACAGCTCGGAGCCCACTAACCCATGCAAATTGGAGCTTTCCCCTGGAGCGCGGTGATGGATAGGATTTGGACTTGCTGATTCAGTCACATTTGCTGGAGTGAAAGCCTGAGAGCAGGAACTGTTCTTTCAGCACCAACCAGGTCCCAGAGGGGACATGAGATGTTTCCAGTGGATCATGTCAGTTACAGACGAGGTGTCAAGGGCTCCCGGTGCAATAAATACTTCACTTATCTTGGCATTTTGATTTGTGCCTCTTAGACACCAGCGTAAAAGGCTGTGCAGGGCATGATGTGTTACGCAGGTGGCAAGTCTACATACATAGTAAATGTATAATTAAAAAAACGATAAGCCCTTTTACGACCAAAGGTCATTGATGCCCAAGCCGAATTTAGCAGTGTCAGTTAAAGGTCAACTGTGAGTATTTGTAAAGTTTGACTTTGTAGTACACTCTCACACATGTCTAACCCTTTACTGCAAGGATTAAAAGTTCACTTAGTCTAGGGTAGCGGTTCTCAAACACTAGGCCATGGCCTTATGAGGCACTAGTACACTCTCACGCATGTCTAACCCTTCACTGCAAGGATTAAATGTTCACTTAGTCTAGGGTAGTGGTTCTCAAACACTAGGCCATGGCCCTATGAGGCACTAGTACACTCTCACGCATTTCTAACCCTTCACTGCAAGGATTAAATGTTCACTTAGTCTAAGGTAGCGGTTCTCAAACACTAGGCCATGGCCCTATGAGGCACTAGTACACTCTCACGCATGTCTAACCCTTCACTGCAAGGATTAAATGTTCACTTAGTCTAGGGTAGTGGTTCTCAAACACTAGGCAATGGCCCTATGAGGCACTAGTACACTCTCACACGTGTCTAACCCTTCACTGCAAGGATTAAATGTTCACTTAGTCTAGTGTAGTGGTTCTCAAACACTAGGCCATGGCCCTATGAGGCACTAGTACACTCTCACGCATGTCTAACCCTTCACTGCAAGGATTAAATGTTCACTTATTCTAGGGTAGCGGTTCTCAAACACTAGGCCATGGCCCTATGAGGCACTAGTACACTCTCACACAAGTCTAACCCTTCACTGCAAGTATTAAATGTTCACTTAGTCTAGGGTAGTGGTTCTCAAACACTAGGCCATGGCCCTATGAGGCACTAGTACACTCTCACGCATGGCTAAACCTTCACTGCAAGGATTAAATGTTCACTTAGTCTAGGGTAGTGGTTCTCAAACACCGGGCCATGGCCCTATGAGGCACTAGTACACTCACACACAAGTCTAACCCTTTACTGCAAGGATTAAATGTCCACTTAGTCTAGGGTGGCGGTTCTCAAACACTAGGTCATGGCCCTATGAGGCACTAGTACACTCTCACACAAGTCTAACCCTTTACTGCAAGGATTAAATGTTCACTTAGTCTAGGGTAGCAGTTCTCAAACACCGGGCCATGGCATGCTGCAGAGCTGTGGCCTCTATCCTTTTGGTTGGGACTTTAGATGGGGATGGGTGTGGAGATGGGGATTCTGGAAGGGGACTTGGTGGGCCTGGAGACAATGAGGTTTCTGAAGTGGGTTGGGGGTACCTGTGAGGGGTTAATGAGGTTCCTGGAAGGAGCTGAGGGTCTCTACAAGAGGCTGGGGAGTTTTCAGGGGCAAAATGGGAGACTGGAGTTTGCTGAAGGAGCCGGGGCACATGAGAGGTTGTGAGGCATTATTTTACCCTGTTGGTGGTTGAGGGCACTAGTACACTCTCACACATATCCAACCCTTTACTGCAAGGATTAAATGTTCAGTAAATCTAGAGTAGCGGTTCTCAAACACCGGGTCATGGCATGCTGCCGAGCTGTGGCCTCCCTCCTGCTGGTTGGGGTTTTAGATGGGGATGGGTGTCATTGTGTGGAGATGGGGATTCTGGAAGGGGACTTGGTGGGCCTGGAGAGGATGAGGTTTCTGAAGGGGGTTGCGGGAACCTGTGAGGGATGGATGAGGTTCCTGGAAGGAGCTGAGGGTCTCTCCAGGAGGCTGGGGAGTTTGCAGGGGCAATATGGGAGACTGGAGGGTGCTGAAGGAGCTGGGGCACATGAGAGGTTGTGAGGCATTATTTTACCCTGTTGGAAGTTGAGGGCACTATGAGGGGCTGGTGGCTCTTCAGTAGGCTGACATTTTTCTGAGAGACTATCCACCTTAAAAATCCCAGAGACTTGTTGGCTGCCTTATGGGTAGAACGTTTATAAGCCCCCCACCGTTTTACTTACCTGAGCCCTGGAATGTCCCACGCCCAGGACACGCTGTCTCTCTGCCCGGGGTTCTCGGCTCTTCACTGGATAGATTGATAACAGCGCAGCCATTTTGTCAATCAAATCCAGTGACACAGGTGTCGGGGGGTGGGGCAGAGTCCTGCATTCGGCGGCTATAGCCGCCAAATGCGGGACTCGGAAGTGCGACCGTAAGGTGACCCCCCCGGGAGAGTGCTTCTCCTAGGGGGTTATGTAATGCGGGAGGAACTGCCGAGGGACCCCAGAAGAGGACGATCGGGGCCACACTATACGAACTGCACAGTGGAGGTAAGTATGACATGTTTGTTATTTTTTTATCAAAATAAAACCTTTAGTATCACTTTAAGTCCATGTCAGTCTACTATATATATATATATATATATATATACTTGAGTACATGCCGAGTTTTTCAGCACATTTTTTTGTGCTGCAAATGCCCCCCTCGGCTTATACTTGAGTCACCTTTTTGTGCCTGATCTCCCGGACTTTGGGGACCCAGTACCGGTACCACTCTTCCTCTTCAAATGTGCAAAGTTTGTTGTCTGGGAGACCTATGGCTGAGGAGCACCGTTTTTTTATAAATCTAGGCACCCCTTCCATAGACTCCCATGTTAAATGTCAGTCTAGTCATGGACACAGTGAGGCAGGGGCATAGTGAGGCATGGTCACAGTGAGGCATTGTCACAGTAAGGCATGGACACAGTGAGGCAAGGACACAGTGATGCATGAGCACAGTGAGGCATGCACATTGACACAGTGAGGCATGCAGATGGGCACCCAAGGCTTATATTTGAGTCAATATGTTTTCCCAGTTATTTGTGGTAAAATTAGGTGCCTTG
The DNA here is from genome assembly GCF_905171775.1 of Rana temporaria. NCBI lineage: Eukaryota > Metazoa > Chordata > Amphibia > Anura > Ranidae > Rana > Rana temporaria. Next base: position 13,970,370 of record NC_053499.1, on the reverse strand, counting down.
GCTTATATTTCGGTCGGCTTATAGTCGAGTATATACGGTGTATGTATATATATATATATATATATATATATATATATATATATATATATATTTATTTTTTTTTATTTATTTTTTTATTATATTTTTTCACAAAAGTGGAATTTCTCTTTAAACATTAAGGTCTGTTGAGTTTTGGCCAGCAGGTAAAAATGTGAATTTCTAAAGTTTCAGCTAATCCTTCATATTTCCATATTTGTGCAGAAATTTCAGACCCATATTAAAGTCGTAATGGTTCGCGAAGCAAGTGGTAAACATGCCCAGCCAATGATCATTAATCAAAAGTGCTGGCGTGGAAGCGTTGCGTGCTTATTATAACCCATAACTTATTGTTCTTTCAAGAGAAATAGTAAAAAAAAATGCAAATTGAAACTCGGAAAGAGAAATTGAGATTGCGGTAAGATTTACGCGCTGTCATTTGTTTCGCCTATTTTTTCTCCTCCTTGATAAACATAAACACAGCAAATTACAACATATTTCAATTGGAAAGCTCTTAAAATGCTCTAATTTTCCGATCCTGAACAGGTAGCGGCGGAGCCCCCGGCACAATGTATATGAACAATCATTACCTGGGAATTAATCTCGCCTTCTAAACAGAAATGGCTTTCCTTGTCCCAATGGGAATGACCTGGAAAGTTTACCTTAAAATTGATATTGCGGGCATGTTTAATAAACCTGTTTGTTCATTCCTTGCCTCCGAAGATAGCCGACAACGATTGTATTTTATGAATAGATTTTATTATTTCCTCTGTTTTTGTCTCACAGGTGGAATGAATCGTATCTAGTTCAAAAGACAAGGCAGCTAATTAACTGGCCGCAGATGGTAATTAGATAAAAAAAATAAATAAACAGAACTGTCAGCTTGAAACTTTGTTTTTCTTTTTAACCCAATTCTCCCAGAAAAATAATATTTTGAGAGGCTTTTTGGTGATATAATGTCATAATGGCTTGGCCACCACAGTGGCATAGTGGTTAGCACCCTTGGCTTGCAGTACTAGGGTGCCTGGCTTGGATCCCAACCAGGGCACTGTCTGCATGGAGTTTGTATGTTCTCCATGTGCATTTACTTTTTCCCATGCTCTATGAGTTAGGGTTGCCACATTTCTGGGATTCATCCAGTGGCGGCTGGTGGAGTTTGAGGATGGGGGCACGCCAGACCCCGCCCTTCCTTTTTAATACATCCCACTTCTCATAAGCCCCACCCCTTATATAATCCACCCACTCTGTCCCCTGTATTCCAATTGCTTCCACCCATAGTGTCAGGAGTATACAGCTCAGCATCACAGAGTATACAGCTCCAGATCGAATCACAGGACAGAATATACAGCTCAGCATCACAGGACAGAGTATACAGCTCCAGAATCACAGGACAGAGTATACAGCTCAGCATCACAAGACAGTGTATACAGCTCAGCATCACAGGACAGAGTATACAGCTTAACATTACAGGACAGAGTTTACAGCTCAGCATCACAGGACAGAGTATACAGCTCAGCATCACAGGACAGTGTATACAGATCAGCATCACAGGACAGTGTATACAGCTCAGCATCACAGGACAGAGTATACAGCTCAGCATCACAGGACAGAGTATACAGCTCAGCATCACAGGACAGAGTATACAGCTCAGCGTCAAAGGACAGAGTATATAGCCCCAGAATCACAGGGCAGTGTATACATCTCAGCATCACAGGACAGTGTATACAGCTCAGCATCACAGGACAGTGTATACAGCTCAGCATCACAGGACAGAGTATACAGCTCAGCATCACAGGACAGTGTATACAGCTCAGCATCACAGGACAGAGTATACAGCTCAGCGTCAAAGGACAGAGTATATAGCCCCAGAATCACAGGGCAGTGTATACATCTCAGCATCACAGGACAGTGTATACAGCTCAGCATCACAGGACAGTGTATACAGCTCAGCATCACAGGACAGAGTATACAGCTCAGCATCACAGGGCAGAGTATACAGCTCAGCATCACAGGACAGAGTATACAGCTCAGCATCACAGGACAGAGTATACAGCTCAGCATCACAGGACAGTGTATACAGCTCAGTATCACAGGACAGAGTTTACAGCTCAGCATCACAGGACAGAGTATATAGCCCCAGAATCACAGGACAACGTATACAGCTCAGCATCACAGGACAGAGTATACAGCCCCAGAATCACAAGACACGAGTACAAGAGTATTCATGCACCGTATACAGCTCAGCATTACAGATAGGGTATATAGATTAGCATTACAGATACAGTATATAATACAGTATATAGATAAGCATCACAAATAGGGTATATAGATCCGCATCACAGATACAGTATATAGATAAGCATCACAGATACAGTATATAGCTAAGCATCACAGATAGGGTATATATATCAGTATCACAGATTGGGTATATATATCAGCATCACAGATAGGGTATATAGATTTTGTATTTTTATTTAAATGTTGCATTTTAATTTATGTATTTATTTTTCTAAGAAATCTTTCCAATCACAGTCTACTGCAGCCAAAAATAAATACAATTCTTTCGCCTTCAATGGAAAAAAATCTGGTTGCTTCTTGTGGAAAGTGAAACCTACTTTTCTGCAAATAAGAGCGGCAGAACATAATTTGTTTTACTGCTGTTGTAGCAAATTCCGCCTCATTCACTTTTGTACACCAACAGGGGGGGGAAGGTATCCTTTGTGACAAGCGCTGGGCTGACCGCGTTACCTATCGGCCGGCCTCAGTCTCACCCAATTTCACAGCTACGCTCAGCTCTCCGTACCGACCTAACGGCTCTGCCTTCTGCAGCCAGCGATAGCTCTATGTATTATCCAGCGTATTCGCAGCCCTAACCGAGGCGATCGGGAAATAATCTCCGCCGCTAAGAAGATAAATTGACTCGGCGTGTTACTTACTTTATCAGGACCCGAGTTGCGTTGCAGCCCCAGAAACAATTATGAATGATTAAATCGGGTATTGTGTTATGGTGATCGAGTATTATAGCAAATCCGTTCCTTAAGTAATGGAGGAGTTTATAAATCAATACAAGCCATATGCATGCTGTTAAAGGGGACCTGCGTTGAGTATTAACCACTTGCCTACCGGGCACTTTTACCCCCCTTTCCTGCCCAGGCCAATTTTCAGATTTCAGCGCTCTCACACTTTGATGACACTGAACGTGCGTAGGCGAGTCAGGCTGGAGAGGAATCACGTTGGGAAAAACTATTTTTTTCCTGCCGAGAAAAATGGTTGCGTATACGAGGCATTAGTGCATGGGTCTTCAAACTACGGCCCTCCAGTTGTTCAGGAACTACATTTCCCATCATGCCCAGTCATGTCTGTGTTACAATGCCTCATGGGATGTGTAGTTCTACAACAGCTGTAGGGCCGTAGTTTGAGGATACCTGCATTAGTGTGTGAATCTGGCTGCCATGACTTGGCCTGGGCAGGAAGGGAGTAAAAGTGCCCGATATTAAAATGGTTAAAGGGGTTGTAAAGGTGAAAAAAAAAATCCTAAATAGCTTCCTTTACCTTAGTGCAGTCCTCCTTCACTTACCTCATCCTTCCATTTTGCTTTTAAATGTCCTTATTTCTTCTGAGAAATCCTCACTTCCTGTTCTTCTGTCTGTAACTCCACACAGTAATGCGAGGCTTTCTCCCTGGTGTGGAGTGTCGTGTTCGCCCCCTCCCTTGGACTACAGGAGAGTCAGGATGCTCACTAATGCCACGTACACACGATCGTTTCATCCGATGAGAACGGACCGATGGATTTTTTTATCAGATATCCGATATCCGATAAAGCTGACTTTTATCAGTCTTGCCTGATCAGTTAAAAATCTGATCGTGTCCAACGCGGTGACGTAAAACACAACGACGTGCAGAGAAAAATGAAGTTCAATGCTCCCGAGCATGCGTCGGCTTGATTCTGAGCATGCATGGATTTTTGACCGATGGATTTCCCCACAGACGATCGTTTTTTTCTATATCGGTTTTTTAACTATCAGAAAATTTTAAAACAGGTTCTATTTTTTTTCACCGATGGGGAAAAAAAACGATGGGGCCCACACACGATGGGATCGTCCGATGAGAACGGTCCAGTTTTCATCAGACGAACCGATCGTGTGCACAGGGCATAACACACAGCTCCTTTCTCTATCTGCAACGTAGAGAGCGTCCTGACTCTCCCGTAGTCCAAGGGAGGGAGCGAGCACGACACTCCACACCAGGGAGAAAGCCTCACATTACTGTGTGGAGTTACAGACAGAAGAACAGGAAGTGAGGCTTTCTCAGAAGAAATAAGGACATTTAAAAGCAAAATGGAAGGATGAGGTAAGTGAAAGAGGACTGCACTAAGGTAAAGGAAGCTATTTAGGAAAATAAATGTTTACCTTTACAACCCCTTTAACCACTTAAGGACCCCTTCGCGCCGATATACGTCGGCAGAATGGCACGGCTGGGCACATCAACGTACCTGTACGTTGCCCTTTAAGCCCAGCCGTGGGGTCGCGCGTGCGGCCGGTGCGTGCACACGACCCGGTCCGAAGCTCCGTGACCGCGGCCGTGGGACTCGCGGACCCGATCACTGCTGGAGTCCCGCGATCGGTCCCCGGAGCTGAAGAACGGGGAGAGCCGTGTGTAAACACAGCTTCCCCGTTCTTCACTGTGGCGCCGTCATCGATCGTGTGTTCCCTTTTATAGGGAAACACAATCGATGATGTCACACTTACAGCCACACCCCCCTACAGTTAGAAACAGACATGAGGTCACACACAACCCCTTCAGCGCCCCCTTGTGGTTAACTCCCAAACTGCAATTGTCATTTTCACAGTAAACAATGCATTTTTTGCTGTGAAAATGACAATGGTCCCAAAAATGTGTCAAAATTGTCCGAAGTGTCCGCCATAATGTCGCAGTCACGAAAAAAAAATCGCTGATCGCCGCCATTAGTAGTAAAGAAAAAAAAAATTAATAAAAATGCAATAAAACTATCCCCTATTTTGTAAATGCTATAAATTTTGCGCAAACCAACCGATAAACGCTTATTGCGATTGTTTTTTTTTACCAAAAATAGGTAGAAGAATACGTATCGGCCTAAACTGAGGAAAAATATTTTTTTTATATATATATATTTTTGGGGGATATTTATTATAGCAAAAAGTAAAAAATATTGAATTTTTTTCAAAATTGTCGCTCTATTTTTGTTTATAGCGCAAAAAATAAAAACCGCAGAGGTGATCAAATACCACCAAAAGAAAGCTCTAGTTGCGGGGAAAAAAAGGACGGCAATTTTGTTTGGGAGCCACGTCGCACGACCGCACAATTGTCAGTTAAAGCGACGCAGTGCCGAATCGGCAAAACTGGCCGTGTCCTTTAGCTGCCTTAAGATCCGGGTCTTAAGTGGTTAATGGTCATTTGACCACAAAGATTGCTATCTGGATTATGCTAATTTATGCAAATGCCACATAGACATTACTTATTTTTCCGATTGCACTGATAACATCGTATAATATAACAGAATAAAAAATATCATATCTGTTATTGAAAATAATACGGGGCGCCTCCTAAGCCTGCTACTACGGCTGCATGCAGACATGTAATCCCCGCAGACCGAAACGCCATCACAAGCACATAAACTGCCTCTGGGATCGTGCAGCGCGCTTGCCAGGTCAGTCCAATTTTTTCCCCATTGTTTGCCGGTAATTTGTTCTGTCTGCCAGCCTCTCTGGCAGCTCCTATAAAGCAATAACGTTAAGATCCCGGGGTGGATTCCCAGAGGTGCTCCATATCATGTCCCTCCCTGGGCAACAAGCCTATTAGGGACCCGAAAGAGGACTTCGGAAAAGTAAAAGAAGGCGAAGTGGAGGCGGCAGTGAATTACGACTCCAGGAAACGGTCCTTATGAGCTGCGTGATTTGTGGGCTGCTTATTAATGTCGGGATATCAAGATAAACTTTATTCCGCTGAATTATGGGTGGAAGCACGCTGACGGCGCGCTGCCTGTGCTAAAGATGTAACTCACCTTGCCGCGGAGGGTGGAACTTTAAATCTAAATCTGCAAAGCCAATACTGGGAGCGACTTAAGTCGTAAGTCTCGGCGCGCTATAACTTCATAAGGTGCCGAGCTGATGGGTTGCAGGAGATGTAATAGCTCAGCACACGGGAGATTATTGTCATTGAAGCTTGCTTCAGCTTCAGCTTCAGCTTCAGGTTACTAAACCCACAACAGTAAAATCAGTGGCCCAGATTCAAGAAGCTATTGCGCCCGCGCAACCATAGGTTGCGCGGCGCAATAGCTGTTTTGCTCCCGCGTAGCGAATGCCCCTGATTCAGGAACATCGCTACGCGGACTGCAGCCTAGGATATGACAGACATAAGCCTCCTTATGCCTTCATATCTCAGGCTGCATTCTTGCGTTGGCCGCTAGGGGGCGCGGCCATTGTGATCGGCGTATAGTATGCAAATTGCATACTACCACCGATTCACAAAAGTTGCGCGGGCCCTGCGCACGCAAGGTACGGAGTTTCCGTACGGCGACTTTAGCGCAAGGTTGCTCCTGCTGTAGCAGGGGCAGCCAATGCTAAAGTATAGCCGCCCTTCCCGCTCGTGAAATTTAAATTTCACGTCGTTTACGTAAGTGATTCGTGAATGGCGCTGGACGCCATTCACGTTCACTTAGAAGCAAATGACGTCCTTGCGACGTCATTTGCCGCAATGCACGTCGGGAAAGTTTCCCGACGGAGCATGCGCTGTTCGCTCGGCGCGGGAGCGCGCCTAATTTAAATGATTTCCGCCCCCGGCGGGATCATTTACATTAGGCGCCCTTACGCCGGGCTATTTAGCATAGCGCCCGCGCAATTTACGGAGCTACTGCACCGTGAATCGCGGGCATATCAAAATATTTGCGTGGGCGCAGAGCAAAAATCGTTGCCCTTTGCCCACGCAAATATTGCGCGGATCTACCTGAATCTGGCCCAGTCTCTATATGCAGTAAAGCATGCTTGTTATACTCACTGTGGAATCTAAGGGGTTAATTCTGTGCATTGCGTAAAAAGGCTGTTTGATCCTGTCTTCTCTGATCCTCCACTTCTTCAACTGTCCCCAAATCATCTCCTGATAGAACAGAGCCTTGGACATGTTCACTTTGGTGTGTATTGGTAGAGAGTTTTTATTTTTCCTTGGGAGGGTGTATGTCATCAGCACAGGGCCAATCAGCACTGTCCAGACAGAGGGTCATGGGTCCTGCAGTCTCATAGGACAGTCAAAGGAGAATGAAAACCCCTCCTACAAGCTTTAGCAAAGGGCCAATCAGCACTGTCCAGACAGAGGGTCAGGGGTCCTGCAGTCTCATTGGACAGTCAAAGGAGAATGAAAACCCCTCCTACAAGCTTTAGCAAAGGGCCAATCAGCACTGTCCAGACAGAGGGTCAGGGGTCCTGCAGCCTCATAGGACAGTCAGAGTAGAATGAACATTTCTGCTACAAGCTTTAACCAGACACTGATAGAAGTCACAAGACTGCTATATGCTGCTGATGAGAAAAGGAATTGAGTAGTTTATATTTACTAAAATAATAAAGTTTCCATGTTCTGTGTACTGTGGGAGATCAGATATAGTGACTGCAGGGTCCTGGCTATAGTAACATTTTAAAGGCATTATAAATATTGGGGCACAGTTCCTCCCACTGACACCAATGATGGGGCACTATTCCTCCCACTGACACCAATGATGGGGCATTATCCCTTTAACTGACACCAATGATGGGACATGTTTTATTCCCACTCACCACAGTTTGACCCTTTTCAAAAACGCAGGGGATTAGACACTCCAGCTCCAGCTATGCAGTCCGGTATCAACACTGCAGGAGGTCTGTGCATTTGCAGCTCTCTTGTAATAGGGATGCCTGTTTGAATGGCTGTTTTACCAGGTTGGTTTTTTTGTTTGCAGAAGGGGAGACTTTAAAGGGTAACTCCACTTTCCTGGGGAAAAAATTTAGCAAATAAATATTTAGAAAAATTAATATAGCGCATATAATTGCGACACTAATCATATTGTAATTGAATGTTATTAAAAATTACCTTTCCTTTCTAAATTGCAGCCAATGTAATTTTCTAAGAACGCATTGCAATATGGCTCCCTGGGGTTGTTCTGTACACAGAGGGCCAGATTCAGGTAGGAGATACGCCAGCGTATCTCTGAGTGTGAGGCGTCGTATCTTGGCGCCTGATTCAAAGAATCAGATACGCCAGAATTTCACTAAGATACGACCAGCGTAAGTCTCCTACGCCGTCGTAACTTAACTGCATATTTACGCTGGCCGCTAGGGGCGTGTACGCTGATTTACGCCTAGAATATGTAAATCAGTTAGATACGCCTATTCACGAACGTACGCCCGGCTGTCGCAGTACAGATACGCCGTTTACGTTAGGCTTTTTCCTGCGTAAAGTTACCCCTGCTATATGAGGCGCAGCCAATGTTAAGTATGGACGTCGGGCCAGCGTCAAATTTTCCGTCTATTACGTCGTTTGCGTAACTCGTTTGCGAATAGGGCTGGGCGTCATTTACGTTCACGTCAAAAGCATTGGCTTATTGTGGGTTAATTTGGAGCATGCGCACTGGGATACTTTCACGGACGGCGCATGCGCCGTTCGGAAAAAGCGTCATTTACACGGGGTCACAATAAATTAACATAAAACACGCCCACATCTTCCACATTTGAATTAGGCGGGCTTACGCAGGCCTATTTACGATACGCCGCCGCAACTTTGCTTTGTGAATACTGCACTTGCCTGTCAAAGTTGCGGAGGTGTAGCGTAAATAGGATACGTTACGCCCGCAACACAAATACGCGCTCCCTACGTGAATCTACCCCAGAATGTCTACTGACCACTCCCCAGAAACATAATTTCCTAATTGTGTGATTGGCTCACAAATTTTCCCAGAAATCTGCACTAAGATACAAGATAGATTTCAGGCATCCCCTGCAACAGAAATGTCATTTTTGGGGAGATACTCCCAATAGGAACACGTCTAAAGGGATGCAGGCCCAGCAGATTTCCTCATTAGTGCTCTGTAGCTGCACACCTGATGGTTAATTATGAAACCACTCCCATTAGACCCACTCAGAACAGAGGCACAGAGAAACACAGAGGGGTTTCTTCAGAATAACAAAAGGTAGGGACCTGCAACACAGTTTGTTATAATCCTTGCAATCTACAGAGATTACCCAGAGGGGAGTGTTTTTTTCTTAACAAAAGTGGAGTTACACTTTAAATAAAAAAAAAAAAGGGGGGAAAAAGTGCATTGACAGATTTGAAACTTAAGAATAAAACTGCTGAAAAAGATGTACTTTTGTTTGTTGCAGCCGTACTTGTCTATTACAGATTGGGAATTACAGACCAGGGGGCAGATCCCCGTACAATTGCATGGGCGCAGCGTATGTGAGATACGCTACGCCGCTGTAACTTACTTTTTTAATCTTTGAATCCACAAAGAATTTGCGTCGTAAGTTACGGCGGCGTAGTGTATCTCTCGCGGCGTAACGGCGCGTAATTCAAATCGGCGAGTAGGGGGCGTGTTTCATTTAAATGAAGCGCGTCCCCGCGCCGAACGAACTGCGCATGCGCCATCCCTAAATTTCCCGCCGTGCATTGCGCTAAATGACGTCGCAAGGACGTCGTTGTTTTGACGTGGACGTAAATTACGTCCAGCCCCATTCACAGACGACTTATGCAAACAAAATAAAATATTTTCAAATTCGACGCGGGAACGATGGCCATACTTAACATTGCGCGTACGCCACCAAATAGCAGCTTTAACTATACGCCGAAAAAAGCCGAACGGAAACTACGTAAAAAAATGCGACGGTCGCTCGTACGTTCGTGGATCGTCGGAAATAGCTAATTTGCATACTCGACGCGGAATACGCCGGGAACGCCACCCAGCGGACGCCGAAGAATTGCATCTAAGATCCGAAGGCGTACGAAGACGTACGCCTGTCGGATCTAACCCAGATGCCATCGTATTTTGTTTTGAGGATTCAAAACAAAGATACGACGCGGGAAATTTGAAAGTACGCCGGAGTATCACTAGATACGCCGGCGTACTCTCTTTGTGGATCTGCCCCCAGCTCTTTGCAGCTGTGGGTAGGTTTTCAATAGCTGGAGAAGCTGCTGGAGGGCCCTACAGATGCTGAATTTTTGACAAAGATGGGTTCTATTACCCGTTACAGTCTATAAATTTAAAAAAGATATAATAAGTAAATAAACAACAGCCAACAGTACAATTTTCCTTTATTCATTATGAATAAACTGTGTATTTTGTTCCGGTATTGTCCTTAAAGTGGAGTTCCACCCATTTATTTATGTTTGTCTGTGCTGCATGCCCTAATCTCATAGTGTTCAGAATGGACAATTTTTATTTATTTTGTTGCTTGTAAATACCTTTATTTTGTAGTCCTTCATTACTTCCTCCTCCTTATTAGCCTAGGCTATTAAGTCACAAGGCTATTCGCAAGGGTTTCTGGGATAGGCATCATGTATCCCAGTAGTCCTTGCAAATAGCCTATTTGCATAGAGAAGGGGCGGCAACTTCCTCTGACACTCCCGTTGCTATGGAAACCTGACTGAAACCTATTACATCGGTTGTGCAGCGCTGAGCATGTGTGAGATCTGCAAGGCTGAAATCCAGGAAGTCATACAGTCTGGCTTCATGATGCCCACACTTAAAGCGGGGGTTCGCCCTGTTAAAAAAAAAAAAAAAAGTTTTTTTTTATTAGACCATTAAATTCGGCATCGTAGCGCGAGCTACGGTATGCCGGTCTTACATTTTTTATGCCCGTACTCACTGCGGTATCGCTGATTGAAGAATCCGGGGAATGGGCGTTCCTATGGTGAGAGAAGGTGATTGACGGCCGGCCCTGGCACGTCACGCTTCTCCGGAAATAGCCGAAATAGGCTTGGCTATTCACGGCGCCTGCGCATAGCCTGTGCGCAGGCGTCGTGAATAGCCGAGACCTACTCCGGCTGTCTTCGGGGAGCGTGACGTGCCAGAGCCGGCCGTCAATCATCCTCCCTCTCCATAGGCACGCCCATTCCCCGCGGGAGTCGATTTCTTCAATCAGCGATACCACAGTGAGTACGGGGATTAAAAATTTAAGACCGGCATACCGTAGCTCGCGCTACGATGCCGAATTTAATGGTCTAATGATGGAAAGGAGGGTGAACTACCGCTTTAAGATGGCCACGGTCTATTTCTAGATTATAAACTAACTAAATGCTGTAACAACCTAACAAAACGGACCTTAGTTTACAGACTAACTTTACTAGAATACATTAAGCTTGTGTATTACAGGGGTATTTATATTTAAAAAGTGAAATTGTGGATGGAACTCCCCTTTAAACTCCAACAGAAAAGCGTGGTGTAACACTGATACAGGACACTAGGGGGCAGAAGAGGTTGTTGTGGCAATGAAGTCTCGACTGAAATAATACGAAGTTTCTTCCGCTGCATATCACAAACTACTTACTGCAATTTTGACTTTAGAAGAAGCTATTTCTGAAATTAATTGGCATTTTACATATTAAAAACTCATCAATTTCCATTTCACCTGAAAGTCATTTTCCACTAATTTCCGCTAGACGGAACTAAACGCGGGGCCGTGCAAAGTTATTTACTGCTTAGTAAACTAAACTTGGAAATATAATTTAGCCTTTTAATTTTGCATTATGCTAAATAAATAAATGGTGCACGCTGTGATTAGTAAAAGGATATAAAAACTCATTTTCTCGCAACAAATGTTCTTATTAAATGCATGAAGGTAATAAACTGGCATTGTCAGATTATCAAGCAAGGGCTTCGAGGTCTGCCTAATTGGTGAAGTTATTTTCTGGGTGAGAAAAGACAAATAGAGGGCTGGCTTAAAGAGGAACTCTGGCTCAACTTTTGGAATTGGCCCATCATGTCTAACCACTTGCCGACCTCCTCATGTACATTTACGTTGGCAGAATGGCACGGACAGGCACAATCACGTATCTGTACATCCTCTACTTGACGTGGGTGGGGGGTCCGATCGGGACCCCCCCCCCGGTACATGCGGAGGTCGGGTCCCCTCGGTGAGCGATCCGGGACGACGGCGCGGCTATTTGTTTATAGCCGCTCCGTCGCGATCGCTCCCTGGAGCTGAAGAACGGGGAGAGCCGTGTGTAAACACGGCTTCCCCGTGCTTCACTGTGGCGGCGCATCGATCGAGTGATCCCCTTTATAGGGGAGACTCGATCGATGATGTCAGTCCTACAGCCACACCCCCCTACACTAGTAAACACATACACAGTGAACACTAAATGTTACAGCGCCCCCTGTGTTTAACTCCCAAACTGCAACTGTCATTTTCACAATAAACAATGCAATTTAAATGCATTTTTTTGCTGTGAAAATGACAATGGTCCCAAAAATGTGTCAAAATTGTCCGAAGTGTCCGCCATAATGTCGCAGTCACGAAAAAAATCGCTGATCGCCGCCATTAGTAGTAAAAAAAATAAAAAAAATAAAAATGCAAAAAAACTATCCCCTATTTTGTAAACGCTATACATTTTGCGCAAACCAACCGATAAACGATTATTGCGATTTTTTTTACCAAAAATAGGTAGAAGAATACGTATCGGCCTAAACTGAGAAAAAAAAAATTATATATGTTTTTGGGGGATATTTATTATAGCAAAAAGTAAAAAATATTGCATTTTTTTCAAAATTGTCGCTCTATTTTTGTTTATAGCGCAAAAAATAAAAACCGCAGAGGTGATCAAATACCACCAAAAGAAAGCTCTATTTGTGGGGAAAAAAGGACGCCAATTTTGTTTGGGAGCCACGTCGCACGACCGCACAATTGTCTGTTAAAGCGACGCAGTCCCGAACTGTAAAAACCCCTTGGGTCTTTAGCCAGCATATTGGTCCGGGGCTTAAGCTCTACACCAGGGGTCGGGAACCTTTTTGGCTGAGAGAGCCATGAACGCCACATATTTTAAAATTTAATTCCGTGAGAGCCATATAATATGTTTAAAACTATAATATCCACATCTCCCCCCACTGTAATATCCACATCTCCCCCCACTGTAATATCCACATCTCCTCCACTGTAATATCCACATCTCCCCCAGTGTAATATCCACATCTCCCCACTGTAATATCCACATCTCCCCCACTGTAAAATCCACATCTCCCCCACTGTAATATCCACAACTCCCCACTGTAATATCCACAACTCCCCCACTGTAAAATCCACATCTCTCCCACTGTAATATCCACATCTCCCCACTGTAATATCCACATCTCCCCCACTGTAATATCCACATCTCCCCCACTGTAATATCCACATCTCCCCCCACTATAATACAGGCATACCCCACTTTTAAGTACACAATGGGACCAGAGCATGTATGTAAAATGAAAATGTACTTAAAGTGAAACAATACCTTTTTTTCACTTCTAGGGTGTAGTGGGGGGTCAGGGGCTGTAGTGGGGGTGTCAGGAGCTGTAGTTGAGGTCTCAGGGGCTGTAGTGGAGGTGTCAGGGGCACACTGGAACAGGGCGGGCTATGCTCTCAGAGCTTCAGCTCCTTCTACTGCGGCTGAAAAATGTCTGTACAGTACTTGTAAGGCACTTTACATACACTCGCTGGTATGTCCTTACTCGCGAGTGTATGTAAAGTGAGTGTACTTAAAGCGGGGTATGCCTGTATCCACATCTCCCCACTGTAATATCCACATCTCCCCCACTGTAATATCTACATCTCCCCCCATGTAATATCCACATCTCCCCACTGTAATATCCACATCTCCCCACTGTAATATCCACATCTCCCCACTGTAATATCCACATCTCCCCACTGTAATATCCACATCTCCCCCACTGTAATATCCACATCTCCCCACTGTAATATCCACATCTCCCCCACTGTAAGATCCACATCTCCCCCACTGTAATATCCACATCTCCCCCACTGTAATATCCACATCTCCCCCCACTGTATATACAATTGTCTGCTTGCTTACCACTACACAAGCAGGCAGATCCACGAGCAGTTGAGGCGGGTGATGACGACGTCAGCGCGCCGCTCACCTAGGCCGCCGCCGGGTGTACCAAGATGGCCGCCACTCCGGAGCTAGGCCGAAGCAGTGGCCTTTCCTATGGGCTCATTTCGCAAATCAGCACACCATGCGATCCGCGGATTGAGAGGCGATTACCGATCAAAATAATTTTGATCCCCCAAAAAAATTAGCGCTTAATTGAGGAATTAATCGTTAATTTCCGCAGCCCTATTATTTTTTACGTTAATATTTTTTTTTTTTTTTTAAAGATTTGTCTGCGAGCCAGATGCAACCATCAAAAGAGCCACATCTGGCTCGCGAGCCATAGGCTCCTGACCCCTGCTCTATACCATATAAAGATATGTACTGTATTTTCATATTTTTGTTATTCTTCATGTTACATTCCAGCCCTGGTGAAAGGGGCATAATATTCTCCCTAAAATGCATTGACTTTTGTTTATAACTTGCCTTTTGAATAAATGTATTTTTAGACATTTTATTTTTGGATGTAGCATGATGGTTTTGTATTTAACCCTGATGTTCAGAGGCTGGGGGTAACTGGAATAAGTTGGAGGACCTGGAACAAGTCCGCACATCTTATTATGGCTTTACTGGTCTGCATTATTGTTCTAGGTCGGTGGCCATCAACCCTGTCCTCAGGGCCCACTAACAGGCCAGGTTTGCAAGATAACTCAAATACATTACAGGTGATATAATTTGCTGCTCAGTGACTGCAGTATTCTGGTCTGCATCTCCACAAGGTAATACATAAAACCTGGCCTGTTAGTGGGCCCTGAGGACAGGGTTGATGACCACTGTTCTAGGTGATGCAGAGAAATGAAAATAAGGGAAAAGAAAATGGAAGAGGGTCCAATAAAAAGAATGGAAAATGAAGGGGAATGGGAAAAAAGGAAAGGGAAAGAAAAAGGAAAATGGAAAGAGAAAGAGGTAGGAAAAGAAAATATAAAAAAAAAAACAAGACGGTAAGTGGAGGAGAGAAAAGGAAAAGTAAGAAGGAAAGGAAAGAGCAAGGGAAAGAAAGGAAGGAAAAAGGAAAGGAAAGAGCAAGGGAAAAAAAGGAATGGGAAAGGAAAGGCAAGAAATGGGAATGTTAAAAGGAAAGGAAAACAATTAGGGGAAGAGAAAATGAAAAAAGGGAAAGAAAAAAGGGATAGAAAAGGAAAATGAAAAAAAAGGAAAGGGATAAATTAAGAGATGGGGAAGAGAAAGGGAAAAGAGGAGGGAAAAAAAGGGAAAAGAAAGAAAAATGAAGGAGGTAGAAAAGGAAAATGAAAAAACAAAAGGCGAGGGGAGGAGACTATCACAAGGGAAAGGGAAGGAAAGAAAGGGTTTTCCACTGTGACATAAGACTGAATAGCTTTCAGATTTTGCACCATTGGCTTTTAGTTTTTCCTCTGATCTGAAAGGAAAGGCAAGGGAATGGAAGGGAACAGAAAAAAGCAAGAGAAGAGAAAGGCTAGGTTCACACTGCTGCGAATTCAAAATCGCTGTAAAATCTCGATTTTACTGCGATTTTGCGGCTGCGATTTTGCCACGATTACGGCCGCGAATTAAGAGACATCTGTGCAGTGTTCAATGTAAATCGCGGCCCGAAATCACAAAAAGGAGTACAGGAACTACTTTTTGAAATCGGTGCAGCGGCGTCGCACTGATTAGGACAGTGCCATTGCCGACAATAGCCGGCAAATGCCGCCGATTTGAGATGCGATTTGACATGTGAAATCGCATCTCAAATCGTATTCAGTGTGAACCTGGGCAAAGGGAAAAAAGGGGAAGGGAAAGAAAAAGGGTTAGGAAAGGAACATTTTAAATTAGGACATAGGAAAGAGAAAAGGAATAAAGGGTTTTCTATTGTGACATAAGACTGAACAGCTTTCAGATTTTGCACCATTGGTTTTTCAGTTCTCCTCTGAACTGAAAGGTAAAGAATTAAAAAAAGGGAAGGGAAATAAGAAGGGAAAGGGGCAGGAAAGGAAAATAAAATACAAAGGAGAGGAGAGGACCATCACAGGGTTTTTCATTGAGACATAAGACGGAACAGCTTTCATATTTTGCACCATTGGCTTTTAGTTCCTCCTCTGATCTGAAATGAAAGGAAAGGGAAGGGAATGGAAGGGAAGGGAAAGAAACTGAAAAAAGTAAGAGAAGAGAAAGGGAAAAAAGGGAAAGGAAATAGAAAGGGAAAGAAAAAGAGGTAGGAAAGGAAAATGAAAAATTAGGACACAAGAACGAGAAAAGGAATAAAGAGTTTTCTATTGTGACATAAGACTGAACAGCTTTCAGATTTTGCACCTTTGGTTTTTAATTTCTCCTCTGATCTAAAAGAAAAAAAAATAAGAAAAGAGAAATTAAAAAAAGAGAAAGGAAATAGAAAGGGAAAGGGGCAGGAAAGGAAAATACAATACAAAGGAGAGGAGAGAAGAAGAGAAGAAGAGGACCATCACAGGGTTTTCCATTGAGACATAAGACGGAACAGCTTTTAAATTTTGCAACATTGGTTTTTAATTTCTCTTCTGATCTGAAAAGAAAAAATTAAACAAAGGGAAAGGAAATAAGAAGGAAAAGGGGCAGGAAAGCAAAAAAAACAAAGGAGAGAAGAGAAGAGGATTATCACAGGGTTTTCCATTGAGACATAAGACGGAACAGCTTTCAGATTTTGCACCATTGGCTTTTAGTTCCTCTGATCTGAAAGGAAAGGCAAGGGAATGGAAAGGAACAGAAAAAAGTAAGAGAAGAGAAAGGGAAAAAAGGGAAAGGAAATAGGGAGGAAAAGTAAAAGAAAAAGAAGTAGGAAAGGAAAATTTAAAAAAGGAAAGGGAAGAATGAAGACATAGGAAAGAGAAAGGGAATAAAGGGTTTTCCATTGTGACATAAAACTGAACAGCTTTCAGATTTTGCACCATTGGTTTCTCCTCTGATCTTGACGGTGTCACTTTCATTGCTGGATTTACCATATCAGTCATATATATAGTCATATGAAAAACCCTATTATTAAATAAATCTGCTTTATAGCGCTTGGCTTTGTTCTTCCAAAAACGATAGACTCTGCAAGTTTCGTAAAGATAAAGAGCCCCAAGTGAGGCCTTTCTCACTGAACTCCCTCATTCCCAGAATAGAGGCAGTCAAATTGACTCTCCTCCGCTTCCAACTTTAAAAGATGCAGAATGTTGTAATAATGAGCGTGACTGAGATTTGCAGTACCCTAATTACCCGCACTGTCCTGGCCACTTTGGGGAGCCGTGTGACACCAGACTATATTTTATGTTCTAAATTTAAAGCAGGGTGATCTCTTGATGTTCTCTGCTGACACCAGAGTTATTTTCCAAGTTTGTCAACTTATGACTTTATTGATTTCCATGACTTCATATTTTTTCCTGCTAACTAGATGTAGAAAAAGGAGTAAAACTTGTGAAAATTGACCTCAGCGGCACTTAAGTGGAGTTCCGTGAAATCGCTAATAAAAAATAACAGTCTTTCATTATGCTGAGGAGGAAGACAAGACATATAATTTGCACGTTCAAAAATTTAACAGGAGATGAGAATGTGTTGGGTCAGGAACTTACGTCAAATTATCCACTTTGAGGATTTATCACAAAGTCAAGCTAAAACTTGCCTGTAAAAATAAAGTAATCAATCGACATGCTCATTTTTTTCCTTAACTAAAAGTTTTGCCAACTATATATCTGCAAAATGTTCTAGTATATGCAGTCTGAATGTTGTTTATGTCTTTCTAGCATGACCCTGTTATGCCTTGTACACAGGACAAGAGTCCAATTGTCACGATCAGGCGTCAGGCTCAGAGGCCAGTAGCTACAGCAGTGGCAAGACAGGCATACAGGCAGTCACTTCTGGCAGATGACACAGGCTTCCCTGAGGTGCGGAGTCTAAGTACTAGCTGGTGTTTACCAGAGCTCCTGATGGTGGAGATGGATTTAGCTGCGAGCTAGTACCAGGTTGCGGTCCTCAAGTTTTTCCCCACCAGGGTTTGAGCAAGCCAGGGTACAGCAGCGGATAGGCAGACAAGGATGAAGCAGCAGCATAGTCAGTAAACCAATACAGGGTTTTTACTGGCTTCTCACAAGTTCTTTGATAAGTTCAGACTTGGGCTTCACAGGGTTTTTACAGGGTCATCACAGGGTCTTCACACGTTCTACACAGGGTCTTCATTGAGTCCTTACAGGGAGTTCACATGGTCTCTACAAGATCTAATCTTAGTCCTAACATTGTCTTCACTGGGTTCTCACAGGGTCTTCACAGGGTCTCTACAGGGTCCTCACAGGGTCCTCAAGTACTCCAATGTCATGACAAAAGGGTCTTCACTGTGTTCCCAGAGGGACTTCACAGTGTTCTTACAGGGTCTTCGCAGGTTCCTCACAGGATCTTCATTGAGTCTCTACAGGGACCAGGGGCGGACTGAGGGCCCCATCAGGGTTGCCAAGCTCAGTAAAACCAGGGACAGTATGTAAAAATCTGTGTTTTATTTACATCTGTCCCAGACATGTCCAAAACCGACATGCTTTTGATGTGAATATCCAGAGATTTTAGCTGCCCCGCCTCTGTACTGCCTCCTGGCTTGGTGGCCATCTGTAAGCCTGGGGGCCCCATAATCTTCTATTGCCCGGGGGCCCCATGAGTTGTCAGTCCGCCCCTGACAGGGACTTAACATAGTCTTCACATGGTCTATCCTTAGTCCTAACAGGCTTCCTACAGGGACTTCCCTGGGTTCTCACAGGGTCGTCAGTGGGGTTCTCACTAGGTCTTCACAGGGTCTCTACAGGGTCTTCACAAGGTCTGTACAGGGTCTTCACAGGGTCCTCGTCAGGTCATTACAGAATCCTCAAGTCTTCCAATTTCACGATGTCCAGTATCAGAAGAGACACTGCAGATTATCATGCAACAGTGGACTCTGGTAAATGAAATTAGGTCCTAGAATCTTAAAAAAAATTAAAATAATAATAATAATGATAAATATTTTACGTGGACTTTAAAAACAAAGTTTTTGTTTGTTTCTTTAAATACCACGGTAAATAAAAAAAATTACCATTTCCTCTCATTTGCTTTCGTACATTAGCTGAAAGCATCAATGCAATGCTTTTAGCAATTAAAATGGTGCGAAAATATAAGTGACTCTTATTAGCTGATATAACAGCCAGCAAACCATTAGAGCAATTAATATACCACGGTAATGAGCTCACATGACTTAATAACGTTGGTATTAGCGCATTAGTGCATAACCCGCATGCTTAGTAAGAGAAGTTAGTAAGAGGAGTTAGCTAAAGGCTTTTAATACTATACAGTGATATGTGCAATCATGTGTGCCGGGTTGGTATACATGCACATTTGTGTACAAACATAGATTACTGTTTCTTTTGTTTTTCTAAATGTAATAGAATAATAAAAACATACAATTTGGTCTGTGCAAAAATGTAGGAACCCTGTCAGTCAAACCGATCTGTTTATGCTATACTACACCATGGCTAATTGTTTGTGGACCTGACCATTGCACTTATTTGAGTCTATTGGATACCCTATTCCAAAACCTTGGGCATTAATATGGAGTTGGTGTTTTTTGGGCAGTATAGGAGCCACCACTCTTCTGGGAAGGTTTTCCACAATTGCAGTTTGTGGAAATGTGTGTCCATTCAGCCAGAAGAACCTTTGTGAGCTCAGGTACTAATGTTGGAACAGAAGAACTTGTTCATAACTGGTGTTCCAATTCACACCAATAGTCCTCAGTAGGGATGAGCTTCGAGTTCGAGTCGAACTCATGTTCGACTCAAACATTGCCTGTTCACTGAACAGCGAACAATTTGGGGTGTTCGCGGCAAATTCGAAAAGCCGCAGAACACCCTGGAAAAGTCTATGGGAGAAATCTAAAGTGCTAATTTTAAAAGCTTGTATGCAAGTTATTGTCCTAAAAAGGCCCCAGGGGACATGTATCAAGGCAAAAAAAAAGTTTTTTTTAAAAAATGCATTTTTTTCGGGATCAGTGATTTTAATAATGCTTAAAGTGAAACAATAAAAGTGAAATATTCCTTTAAATTTTGTACCTAGGGGGTGTGTAAATTATGCCTGTAAAGCAGCGCTTGTTTCCCGTGCTTAGAACTGTCCCTGCACAAAATGTAATTTCTGAAGGAAAAAAAGTAATTTAAAATCACTGCTCCCGAAAAAACTGCAGTTTTTAAAACAGTTTTTTGCATTGATACATGTCCCCAGGGGCAGGACCCCGGTCCCCAAACACTTTTTAGGATAATAACTTGCATATTAGCCTTTAAAATTAGCACTTTAGATTTCAAATGTTCGAGTCCCATAGACCTAAATGGGGTTCTAAAGTTCACACAAACTTTTGGTCTGTTCGCAGGTTCTGGTGCGAACCGAACGGGGAGGGGGGTTCGGCTCATCCCTAGTCCTCAGTAGACATGTGCACACTAAGAAAGTTTGTTTCGAAATTTCATTTTCGTACGAAAAATAAATTTATTTAGTTACTCCCGAAATTCATTTTTATTTATTTTGTTTTATTAAAAAATGCATTCGTCCGAAAATCCGAATGAATTAAGGTTGAATCTGTCAAATGAAGGCTTGTGGTGTCAGTTAAATGTTCTAAAAAGATTTGACGAAGCAGCTTAACTGTACGGCGCCACAATCGTACATTTCCAGTCGAATGCTCCACCCACAAGCTATAGTAGAATTCTAATGTTGTATGACACAAGTAATAATTATATTTATTTCTTCTTCTTCTTCTTCTTCTTCTTCTTCTTCTTCTTCTTCTTCTTCTTCTTCTTCTTCTTCTTCTTCTTCTTCTTCTTCTTCTTCTTCTTCTTTTCCTTCTTCTTCTTCTTCTTCTTCTTTTCCTTCTTCTTCTTTTCCTTCTTCTTCTTCTTCTTCTTCTTCTTCTTCTTTTCCCTCTTTCTTCTTCTTCTTCTTCTTCTTCTTCTTTTCCTTCTTCTTCTTCTTTTCCTTCTTCTTCTTCTTCTTCTTTTCCTTCTTCTTCTTCTTCTTCTTTTCCTTCTTCTTCTTCTTCTTCTTCTTCTTCTTCTTTTCCTTCTTCTTCTTCTTTTCCTTCTTCTTCTTCTTCTTCTTTTCCTTCTTCTTCTTCTTCTTCTTTTCCCTCTTCTTCTTTTCCCTCTTCTTCTTTTCCCTCTTCTTCTTTTCCCTCTTCTTCTTTTCCCTCTTCTTCTTTTCCCTCTTCTTCTTCTTCTTCTTCTTCTTCTTCTTTTCCCTCTTCTTCTTCTTCTTTTCCCTCTTCTTCTTCTTCTTTTCCCTCTTCTTCTTCTTCTTCTTCTTCTTCTTCTTCTTCTTTTCCCTCTTCTTCTAATATTAATATTTTTTGCTTTTATTATAATATTTTTATTTATATTTTTATTATTCCTTCTTCTTTATCTTCTTCTTTATATTATTTTTATTTCTTGGTAATTTTTTTGCAACTTGACATACTTTATTTTTTCATGCAACAAATGACTCCACATATTCCCCCAAGATTCCTTATCCTGAGGAACTTTATGTTTATGCGAGATAATCTTTTATTGACTCACGCCATTGATGGCTACTCTCGCTTCTAAGCAACAAACCTTGTGATTTTTAAAAGTTTGTTTTGAACATCTCTTGGGCTGTTGGAACATTGACGGATTCCTTCCCTCCTCGCTCTTCCCTTAGACGCCCCAGCTGTTGACCTATCGGCTAAGCGATATTCATGAGAACATGAAAGGGCTGAGACTTTGTGACCGCGGCTCACTAATTATCCTTGAAAGGTATTTAATCAAACAATTGATTCCTTCAATTTGGAGCAGCCTGTCTATTAAAGTCTGCTATTGACATACTGTCAAGGATCAAGTTGATAAGCTGAACACTGGGGAAGTATAAGCATAGCACGTTGGTGGAATGGACCTTTTTTATTCTCTGTTCCCCATAGAATTTTGTAAACGTGCACAAAGAACCTGCCCTAATGATGTTCTGTACATGATGATGTCTTTGGATCAAAACGGAGCACAGAGGGAATAGCATTAAATATATATATAGTTAATTTACTGAGATACTGTATTAATTTGGGTATTGACCACAGTGTGCGAGCCTGAAACACCTTCAGATATTTCTTCAAAACCTATATATGTTTTCTGGGAGAGCTCATCTTCTAAATCCAAATGTAAACTACCGTATTTATCGGCGTATAACACACACTTTTTTTCCCTTAAAATCAGGGGAAAATCGTGGGTGCGTGTTATACGCCCAACGGCTGCCTCGGAGGGGAAGGAAGGAATGAGCGCTGCCGAAATAGACAGGGCCAGGTATACTTTGTACTCGGCTCCGCTCACAGTCACGCCCAGTCATGCCTTCCATCATTGGACTGGTGTTATGTCCATCATAGGAGTCGGGCCAAGGGGCGGGACTGTGAAACGAGCTGAGAGGAGCCGAGTACACAGGACATCCGGCTCGGTCTATCCTCGGCAGGCAGATGTGTGGGCAAGGCTGCAGATGGACACTGTTGGGGACAAGGCTGAAGATGGACACTGATCATTCTGCAATGATGGGCAAGGCTGCAGATGGACACTGTTGGGCAAGGCTGCAGATGGACACTGATAAGGCTGCATTGATGGGCATTTAAAATGTAGGTTTTTTTCCTTAAACTTTCCTCCTGAAAGTTTTTTCCTTAAACTTCCCTCCTAAACTTGGGGTGCGTGTTATACGCCGATAAATACGGTAAATCAATTTTTTGTTTAAAGACTTAAACATGAAGTGCCCAGTGCGCTTAAATATGTAAAATACGCTGCAATACTCACCTCCTTTTGGTGCTTTACTCACATATTTACGGCTCAGAACAGCTGTTATGCCTACCCCTAGCATTGGTGGTCAGACACTATAGTTGGCTTCTGTGTTCTTTGCCTATAACAGTCCCCCTTTCCCATAAGTCAAGCAGTTAGTTTGCCCCCAGGTCTTATACACAATCCTGTAGTCCCTGGCTACCATCCCGTGGCAGGCGCAAACTAATCACAGTGAACAGGTACTGGTACTGGTTTGCAGACAGGCAGGGTGGTCCAGTGACAGTCTGGGTTAAGGGCAGGTTAAGTTCCCGGGCATAGTCAAAATCCAATCCAAGGTCATCAACAAGGGAATCCAAACTAGCTGGCAGGTGAAGATGGAGGTCAAGGCATGGGAATAAGTCAGGAAGACAGGAAACTTATTGCAAACTCTATCACAAGCATGATGCTGAGGGCTTGGCAAGCTTAAAACAGGTTTGAATACCACCCAGAGGCTGTGTCTGGCAATCACTGTGCTGGTGGACAGACAAACAGGGAGAGTGCAGCTCAGCCTAACCCAGAATGATGGATGGAGACCAGAAGCTATCATTGGTCAAGAGTGTTACACGCTCCTGACACCATCACTGCCCATTCTTTTCCATACTAAATGACACCCAGCATCACTTAACTCACTTCCTGTATGCTCAGGCCATTGTGGACACACCCACTGTGGGTGCATCACCACACTAGCCTGGGTCCAATGGGAGAATGGTGGCCATGTTGCTATACGAGCCCATTGTCTGCATCAAGCAGAAAGTCCTTGGCTGGAGAAGAACACAAGATGAAGAAGACTCTGTGACATTGAGTGTTGGATAATTTAAATATCAATCACTTTCTTAATGTTGGCTTTGCCAAGCAAGCAATTGGAATATCCTGTTAATAAAAATACTGCAGAGGTACATCCCTTTGGTAAGTGCGTACTTGGGGGGGAGGGGACGTTTGAAGAGTCACCAAATTTGTAGATTAAAATTATTTTTTCACTTTACCACAATTTTTTATGAACTTTAAAATTGAATGGATTCTATATGAATTTTTTGTTATACTGATGTTCTTTTGCTGATCTATACACTTTGGAACCACTAAAGAAATAGACACGTGTTGGACACAAACAAATTGATCAGATATTTGAACACTTTATTAAGTGTTTTGCACCCACCAAAAGGCCCCCACATCCAATTATTGTATATCATGAGAGGGAGAGAGAGAGAGAGAGAGAGAGAGAGAGAGAGAGAGTGAAAGAGAGAGAGAGGTGGGAGTGAGAGAGAGGGGGGTTCAGGGAAAGGGGATGAGAGAGGGGGTGAGTGCAAGAGAGAGTAAGTGAGAGAAAGGTGGGCTGAGAGACAGAGGGAGTGGGGGCTGAGAGACAGGGGGCTGAGAGACAGAGGGGGGGGTGAGAGCCAGAGGGGGGCTGAGAGACAGAGGGGGTGGCTGAGTGACAGAGGGGGTGGCTGAGAGACAGGGGGGCAGAGAGACAGAGGAGGGCTGAGAGACAGAGGGGGTGACTGAGAGACAGGGGGCAGAGAGACAGAGGGGAGCTGAGAGAAATAGGGGAGGGCTGAGACAGACCACATAGCACTGTCCCTATCTGCAGTCAGTCCTTTGCCTCCCCCCCACAGACTCTGTGTACAGGCAGGTATGTGTGGCGCCGAGTCTCCCTCTTGATCTGGGCATGTCCTCACTGCTCTGCTCTTTCCAGCAGCTCCTTGGCAGCCTCCACCTACTGCATGTGATTTTACTCTGGGCCCCCAGTCAGCCTGTCCTCTGGCCCGGCCACCCTGTTATTAGATCAGAGAGGAGGTGGAGGAATCAAGATTCTGGGAGTGCAGGGGTGGCCACACCCGCTCCTGTTCGCCTCTTTGGAGGTCAGGGAGGGAGTGGACCTCTTCTCCCTCCCGGGCTCTTACATCCAACTGCCCTCCTCGCTGGCCACCTTCCCTAAATCCCCACTGCTGTTTGCTGCCACGCTCCCGCTGTTGCTGAACTCTGCATAAAAACTGGCCCACTGAGCCATCGGCCCACTGGGAAACTCCCGGTAGTCCCGATGGCCAGTACATGCCTACTTGCACGCCCATATGGGCGCTGCTTCACAGCAGAGCTCACAGAGCACTGTCTGCTTGTGTAGGAGTGCACGCCAGGCCATCAAGCTTCCTGGGTTGCCAAGATGAAGCACATTTCGGGGGCTTGTCCTCCTTTCTCCAGTCTCTTGAATCTTAGTAAGTGGGAAAGATCAGCTCATCACATGATCCCTGTGATTGTCTGTTACAGTGGTCACATGCAGGACTGCTAATAGAAATCACAGGGCCCCGTACAGCCTACCTGACAGCCCCCCCCCTAAATATCAAATTATATTTTTGCTAAAATAGCTGTTTGTTTTTTTTTGTTTGTTTTTGCACATTGGTTTTACAGTTTATGTGTTTTTTTTTTTTATTATTTTATTTAGAACCAGTATTTGATTTGTGAATCAAGTTAGAGCCAGCAATGGATAGATTCCTTAACCACATCAATTGCTTTGAAACACAAGTAGTTTATCACAGGATTACAATAGCTCATTCAGCCATAATCAGCCTTGATTTCCTACAACCTAAAAAAATAAATAAGTGTTTGCATGCACGTGGTTCAGTAATATACCATCTTCATTTTACAAATAATACAACACCTCACTCTACAGCTGAGTGTATCTCTTCAGTTTGGAATGCATGCAGTGAAATAACTACAGTGCAATCAATATTTCTAATAAACAATACTCTGTATCCTTGACCCCTGTGTCCCAGCCATCACCGGAAAAAGTTTTGCAGATTAGCTTATGCAGCACTAAACTTCAGGTCATTTTTTATTTCATATTGAGCCAACAGATACAAATAACTGTTTCTATCGAAGCACTTGGCACAAGTGGTGCTTGTTATTGGAGCTAAAGAGCTCCTTTTCTGAGCTAAACAGGATGGCCCAGATTCAAAAAGCACTTACGCCGACGTATAACAAGTTACGCTGACGTAAGTGCAAATGTGCGCCGTCGTATCTGTGCGCCAGACCCACAAACTAAGATACGCCTAAAAACAGGCTTCACCCCACCGACGTAACTTGCCTATCCCGGCGTAGGGTGGGAGCGCCCATTTAGGCTGGACGCATGATGGCGCTCCCATTGATCAGCCATTTAAATATGCAAATGAGGGAACTACGGCGATTCACAAACCTGCGTGCGCCCGACGCAGGCTACGCGAGGTGCGCGTAAGTTGTACGTCCGGCGTTAAGTTATTCCCCATAAAGGAGGTGCAACCCAGCAGCAGACATGCAAAGGTCTGCTCCAGGGAACACAAGCCGGCGTATTTTACGTTGGACGTGTGTCTGGCTGGGCGTAGGTTACGTTCACGCCGTACGCAGTGATCCGACGTAGTTTATGCAGTTGTTCCGACGTGGTTGTGAGCAGGCGCAGGGGGATGCGTTCACGTCACGGCGCATGCGCAGTTCGTGATACGTATCTGTCTGGCGCTCGGCCCATCATTTGCATGGGGTCACGCCTCATTTGCATGGCTCACGCCCACTTCCACCTACGCCGGCGTACGCCTTCGAAAGCCACGCTGGCGCAGCGTTGGGAGCACTGGCTTGCTGAATTCCATGCTTGCCTCTCTGCGCTGCGTTGGCGTAGCGTACATTGGTTATTCTACGGTGGCGTAATGTGCGCCGTGCTCTCTGTGAATCTGGGCCGATGATTTTATACAGAAAATAGATTAAAAAAAAATGTATGCTGTCTAAAAAAGAAAGATTCCAATACAAGTTGTCATTTTTTAGTGCAGGATGGAATTTGGGAACTAAAATTAAACAGGGTTGAGGTCTATCAGGTTGAGGCAGGCCAGTCAAGTTCCTGTACCCCAAACTAGCTCATCTATATCTTTATGGACCTTGCTTTGTGCTCTGGTCCAAATCATTTGGTGGAGGGGGGGGGGGGATTATGGTGTGGTGGAAGGGGGATTATGGTGTGGGGTTGTTTTTCAGGGGTTGGGATTGGCCCCTTAGTTCCAGTGAAGGGAACTCTTAAGACGTCAGCATACCAAGACATTTTGGACAATTTCATGTTCCCAACTTTGTGGGAACTGTTTGGGGACGGCCCCTTCCTGTTCCAACATGACTGCACACCAGTCCACAAGGCAAGGTCCATAAAGACATGGATGAGCGAGTTTGGAGTGGAGAAACTTGACTGGCCTGCGCAGAGTCCTGACCTCAACCTGAAAGAACACCTTTGGGATTCATTTGAGTAGAGACTGCGAGCCAGGTCTTCTTGTGCAGCATCAGTGCCTAACCTCACAAATGCGCTTCTGGAAGAATGGTCAAACATTCCCATAAAGAAAAAAAAAGGTAAGGTGGCGCAAGGTTAGACAGATTACAGACAACAGTGGCCCATGAATATAAATGGAATTATTCTGGATAAGGAAGTGGTATAACAAATTAATGATAGGTGAATAATAGTAGTCCTTATCTCTGAAAAATTATATATCTGAATAAAGTCCATATGCTCTTAGCGGCAGCAACCCCAAAAAGCAGAAGCACGCTCTGAAAATAGTAGACAAAGAAAGAACAAGGATGCGCCAATCTAAGTGCAGTATGAAAGTAATTTAATAAAATAAACGAAACACACAGCCAAATGGCTAAAGATAGATGGATCTGATGAAACAGCGGAGCTGTGAAACGCGTCATCCGATCGGTCCGTTCCCGTAGGCCACACCACGTCACGTCCGGTGCGACGATCCCTGTTTGCGGTCCACCCTGAGATGCACGCCATCCTGTACGGCTTCCTGCACGTTCTGCTGTCCTCCTGTGTGGTTGTCTCCAGCGCCATATCGTTTTGTCTGCAGCTCCCTCGTCGGACATATCGGACACCAGTGACCACGGACCATATTTACCTGAAATGCCTGTAACCGCATAATAATTGTGAGTAGCCATTTGACTGTGTGTTTCGTTTATTTTATTAAATTCCTTTCATACTGCACTTAGATTGGCGCATCCTTGTTCTTTCTTTGCAAACATTCCCATAGACACTCCTAAACCTTGTGGACGGCCTTCCCAGAAAAGTTGAAGCCTTTATAGCTGCAAAAGCTTTGCCAACGCAATAATAAACCCTACAGATTAGGGCTGGGATGCCATTAAAGTTTATGGGCCAGATTCTCGTAGATTGGAGTAAAACTATGTGGGCGTAACGTATCTCGTTTACGCTACGCGGCCACAAGTTTTACGGGCAAGTGCTTGATTCACAAAGCACTTGTCTGTAAAATTGCCACGGCGTAGGGTAAATTCTCTGGCGCAAGCCCGTCTAATTCAAATGATCCAGGTAGGGGGCGTGGATCATTTAAATTAGGCGCGTTCCCGCACCGATCATAATGCGCATGCGCCGTCCCTAAAATTTCCCGACGTGCATTGCGCTAAATGACATTGCAAGGATGTCATTGGTTTCAACATTAACGTAAATGGCGTCCAGCGCCATTCACGGACGACTTACGCAAACAACGTAACATTTTCAAATTTCGACGCGGGAATAACGGCCATACTTAACATTGGATACGCCACCTAGGGGGCATGTTTATCTTTACGCCGCGTATCTCTTAAGGAAACAACGTAAACTTACTGCGAAGGGCAAGCGTATGTTCGTGAATCGGCGTAACGACTCATTTGCATATTCTGCGCCGACCGCAATGGAAGTGCCACCTAGCGGCCAGCGTAAATATTGCGCAGGCCGTCGTATCTTAGGCATGTTTAAGTGTATCTCAGTTTGAGAATACATTTAGACATACGACGGGCTTAGATTCGGAGTTACGTCGGCGTATCTGCTGATACGCCGGCGTAACTCTGAGAATCTGGCCCTTTGTGTGTGTAAAGGCAGGTGTCCCAATACTTTTGACAAATTAGTGTAGCTTCTGATGCTAGACTATCCTCTTATTTCCTATTTCATCTTATCAAGACATACTTCATAATTCACTACTATGGCAAACTTCACTCTCTCAATCAACATTATTTTCAATCCCTATGCTGCTAGCATTAATAAATAGATGGAAAAGTATATCATATTTACTTGGTTTAAACTTTTTATTTTTTATTTTTTCAAACACTTCCTGGTTTCCAGGCCATGGCAAATTATGTCACACATAAGGGGGAGGCGTTTTCTCTGCTGAGCACACCCTCCTGCCTGCATGACATCATTATGTGGCATGAATCATCTGCCCTTACTCAAGATGGCCACTGCTAAAATGCTAGGGAGGTGTTTTTCAGAGTGATTTCTCTGCAAAGTAAAGCATGGAGACATAGATGGATGGGGGAGTTTACTTTAAATATTAAAAAAAAAAAATTTAATAGCATTTTTTGAATAAGGTTTTAACCACTTCAGCTCTGCTAGGTTTACCTCCCTTCATGACCAGGCCATTTTTTGCGATACAACACTGCGGTATTTTAACTGACAATTGCACGACTGCGATGCTGTGCCCAAATAAAATTAACGTCCTTTTTTCCCCACAAATAGAGATTTCTTTTGGTGGTATTCGATCACCTCTGTGGTTTTAATTTTTTGCACTATAAACCAAAAAAAACAACTCCGGCATAGAAAAGTTACGCCGGTAGGAAGAAGTCTATTTTGAGGCGTATCTGGTTCTGTGGGTACGGCGCAGAGATACGACGGTGCACATTTAGACTTACACCGCGCATCTCGAGATACGCCGGCGACGGCGTAAGTGCTACATGAATCTGGTGATGAAATATGTAGCGCTAATAGAAAATACTTATAAAAGGTACATAAGTGAAAACCATACATCAATGTGGTTAAATCACAGTAGCATGTGAATGAGTGTCCATTGAAAATAAAAATAACACAAACAAAAGTCCGTCAATAAGAGGTATATGGCCACATCCTCGTCATGAGAAGGACATTCTGCACGATGAAACAGGAGTAGATGGAATACTCTTACCGGATAGCGTAGATCTGCTTGTCAGCGACAACAGATCATAAACGCATGGAAGGACTCCACTCGAATCTGCTCGGCTGGACGGTGGCCCAATGGTAGACTCCACACAGGATATCACAATGAATGGCTGTAAGCCTGGACTGGAACCTCACCGTGGGTGTACTTTTCCCCACGACTCAGATTCTCAGACAGGAACGGAAGGTCAACTTGTTTCAAAGCGACAATCGGTGGTGTAAACAGTGGTATCCACTGAAGGAAGGTGAGCACAATCGTGGAGTATGAAAAACGTTATATCCAAGCAGGTCATGCAGGAGAAAGACAAAACAGTGCTCCAGATGGTGCAGGTAAAAGAGGGTAGGTTTTATTGTAATAAAACCAAATTACATTAAAAGTGATCACTTCAGCATAAAATGGATAAAAGCAAAATGGGGAGCAGGTATAGCAAGCCCGACGCGTTTCGTCCAAATGGACTTCAACTGGGGCATACATGAATCTGGCCCACTATCTTCTGGCTGGACTGATCTCACCGGGAAGCACTACACTTGAGTGAAACACTATAATATCATGATACATTTTAACAAAATGTTCCCTTTATCCAACTTCTAAATGACTTCTACACATTGTACACCTACAGATTGGCCGCATATAAGGTTTTCAGAGAACTCATTATATCGCCTGGCAGTCGCCCAATACTAGGAAGTGTCCTTGTGTGACTCGAGTTTTTTCCCTTTTTACTCTCCAAGTTCCGCCAGGTGAAAGGCAGCTGATTAATGTTGTGAATGGAATTTAACAAACTCAATGGAACAGCTGTTTGGCTGCGATACATTAACGAACGGTGAACTGTAAGATCACATACAGAAGATTATAGACAGAGGCAAGCCTGATGACACGGAACATCAGAGGACTGCCAAATGCGCACCTGTGGGGGATAATCGCACACTTTTCTTCGTTCTAAACAATTGCCGCAGACTGAGACGTTGAATAATTGTACAAGGGAGCGCTCAACAATTAGCATAATGTGGGAAAAGAGCTAAGTACTAACTGTGGCTTGTAGAAAAGCTTTGCTAAGCACTTAAATATGGCCAAATACAATGCACACTATCAGGCCCGGACTGGGACAAAAAATAGGCCCGGGCATTTTAGACTGAGCAGCCCGGGGGGGGGGGGGCACGCGGCGGGGGTTAATGATGGAATGCCCGCACAGAGAGAGAGAGACTGCTCCACATTTGTGGCACAGAGAGAGAAATCACTCCACATTGCTGGAACAGAGAGAAATCGGTGGACATTTGCCATTGTTGTACTGAAGTCAGTTGGTAGATCGGAGTCTGTATAACCAGTCTGCACATTGGTAGATTGAAATTTCTGCTGAACTGGCAGAATTTCAATCTGTTTATGATGGCCTAAGTCCACCAGTCTCTGAGTTTAATAATATCCTCAAATCTTCTGAAAGGGGTTCTCCACTTCGGTTTAGAAATTCACTTTGAACTCCACCTTATTTCCAGAACTCTCATTATGTATTAGATGTGCAAAGAATAAGGTGAGAGAACATCTAATACCTATAAAGAGTAATGAAAATAAGGTAGAGTACAAAGTGAAATATCTGGAGGGACTGGCTGAGGTTAAATCAGGCAGGGAGGGAATTAGGCATCACCTCCTTACTGTCTGTCAAATGCCTCTGAAAAGTGACATGAGAATTGATAACTTTTCAGTGGAGTATCTGTGAGTGCAAGCCTTTTGGCTCACACTGGTGCTCAACATTTTTTTGGGGGGAAGCAATCAAACTGAACAAAAACATCAAATGCAGCCACTGTGCCCCATTATATGCAGCCACTGTGCCCCATCAAATGCAGCCACTGTGCCCCATCAAATGCAGCCACTGTGCCCCATCAAATGCAGCCACTGTGCCCATCAAATGCAGCCACTGTGCTACATCAAATGCAGCCATTGTGTCACATCAAATGCAGCCACTGTGCCCCATCAAATGCAGCCACTGTTCCCCATTAAATTCAGCCACTTTGTCCCATCAAATGCAGCCACTGTGCCCCATCAAATGCAGCCACTGTGCCCCATCAAATGCAGCCACTGTGCCCCATCAAATGCAGCCACTGTGCCCCATCAAATGCAGCCACTGTGCCCCATCAAATGCAGCCACTGTGCCCCATCAAATGCAGCCACTGTGTCCCATCAAATGCAGCCACTGTGCCCCATCAAATGCAGCCACTGTGCCCCATCAAATGCAGCCACTTTGTCCCATCAAATGCAGCCACTGTGCCCCATCAAATGCAGCCACTGTGCCCCATCAAATGCAGCCACTGTGTCCCATCAAATGCAGCCACTGTGCCCCATCAAATGCAGCCACTTTGTCCCATCAAATGCAGGCCAGCAGGCCATTTGGGCATTTTTTTCAACTGCCCCTGAACACATTTAATGTAGGAAAAAAGAACCAACTCACATATGATAGCATGTAGTTGCCATCATCCCATAGTACTACAAATATATCGAAAATACCTCATGAAGTGGGATTGTATAGGCAACGAATAAAATTTTCAAAAATATATATGAAAAAATAACAATTTATTACAAAAATAGTTACAACATGTACAAAAATATCTCGAGCATTATAGAAATATACATAGTACAAAAACAAAACATGGATGATGCAGATACTGTCCGGCATACGGTACCATCACCATAAGGGAGGTAAAGTTGTAGCTGAAAGGCCGACGCGTTTCGAATGCTACGCATCCTTCATCAAGGCATAAAACAAGTATTGCATCTAGAGTAGAGCAAAAAATATTTTAAATACATTCACATTAAATCATTGTATTCTCTCCATTGAAGTGCAAAAGCACATACACATCCTCTTCCTCGAGTAGGGAAAAGGCATAATTCACAATGAAGAGGACTCACCTATTGCTTAAAAAGCTCCACGCCCAGGAGTGTGGGGCAGAAGGCCCCCGGGTGTTCAGGGACGCCGATGTCTCCTATGGCAGGTTGCACCATTTAAAACAAATCCCCATTTGAATGTCACTCATAGAGTGGATAGAACCAATTGGTTCAATTTGGGTGGTGTTTTTGCAGTCCTATATAAAGGAGATATATCAAAGACTTGTGTCAAAAATAATAACCCAGCATTTGAGCCTCAAAAAACTGGTTGGGAATTGTATTCCAAACCGTTCATGGAAAACTCACCACCAGTAGTTTGAAGTCTTTGTATCCAAAGAAGGGGAGAGCCGGGTGCAGGTAAATCCTGAAAAGATTTGGGTTGCCCAGACAGATTCCCCTTGGAGAGGAAAGACAGCTCCTTGTTCTCCTACATATGGAGAGGGAATGACACCACCCAACCCTCTTGGCCCTCCTTAAGTACTTACCTTAACTGTATTCAGGTGCTGTAGTCCTCCCCCTCATCACCCATCAATTAAAACATGTTGTTCCTGAGAAGCCATGTGTGGCTCCTTATTGTTTTCAAACAAACCGCCGCTGTTACAAGGCGCATTGTAGCGCCGTCATTCAGTGTATACCGATCCGCGTCATTTCCGGGACCGGAAGTATCGCCGCGGCCATTTTGGTAGTGGGATTCGAGTGCCAATCGATTCACCGTTGTGAATTGCCATTCGATTGCCACCCGAATGCCACCCCAATGGGATTAAGTTGTCATTCGACTCGCCATCGCGAATTGCCATTCAATTGCAATTCGATTGCCATACAATTCGCCCCCGTAGCCATTTTTTTGGTTGGTTAAATCAGGGATATCTGAAAACCTCTCAGCCGGATCCGGAAGTTCCCCGGCGGCCATTTTACAAAAGGGCATAGACCTGAATTGGACGTTTGATTGTATGTCTTGTTAGAGAGTAGCAACTTGATTGAAAAGGGTGCAACTATAAGGGGTGATAGTAGGAGGATAAAAACGTTCAAAAGATGACCTTGATCACAGTTTGAAACAGTCATCATAAGGGCAAAATCGAGCCCAAGTTTGTGTGTGTTATGGTAGGCACTATTCTCCTGTAGTTCTTGAATGAACCACTGGGAGATCTTTGGGAGAAAAAAGCCACAGCTGCCTTCTATATCTACCCAAGGGGATATGACTATCCCCCTTTTCGGTAAATTTGATGACATTTGGGTGCAAAGCCCAAAGTCTCCCCTGGCAGCTGCTGAGTCAAACAAATTGAGGAAAAATGGAAAACAACCTGCATAATAGCCATAGAGACACCGATGTCCACTCGACCGGGGTGGTTGGCCCGTGACCCACACCTCCGAGCTATAGAACCAAGAGAGCAAATTTAGGTTAAGTGCAAGAAAGAAAAACAAATATCAAAATCTCAATTATGACAAAGAATCCCTTCAATTCAGTCCGCATAAATACGGTGGAAGGGAAACATCGAGTCAAACAACATATCAATTATAATAAAGATATTTAATGTTATCCTATGTGTCCATGCACACATTCGTTTTTTTTTGCGTTTTAAAGCAGTTGGGTTTAGGCTCGTTTTTTCAGAAGCAAAATTTTGGGTTCAGACGCAAAAGTTTTCGCGTTTCAGACGCAAATCGCGGCAAATCGCTGCTAAAAGCGGCAAAATGCGGTACTGGCGTTTTGCCGCGATTTCGTTTATAGGCGTTTTTAAAGGTGACCTATTTTTTTACATTAGAAATCTCAAAAATGATGGCAAATTATGAAAAACCATAAAAAAAAACATTAAAAAATGTAATTGCTTGCATTGCATTGTGGACAATCCACAACTTGTGGCAGGTGACGTGGCCAGGTGATTTGGCAAGTGGATAATCCACTTGTGGCAGGTGACGTGACAAGTGGACAATCCACAACTTGTGGCAGGTGACATGGCCAGGTGGCATGGCCAGGTGACATGGCAGATGATGTGGCAAGTGGACAATCCACAACTTGTGGCAGGTGACGTGGCCAGGTGACGTGGCCAGTGGACATTCCACAACTTGTGGCAGGTGACGTGGCCAGGTGACGTGGCCAGGTGACGTGGCAGGTGACGTGGACAGGTGACATGGCAAGTGGACAATCCACAACTTGTGGCAGGTGACGTGGCCAGGTGACGTGGCCAGTGGACAATCCACAACTTGTGGCAGGTGGCGTGGCCAGGTGACATGGCAGATGACGTGGCAAGTGGACAATACACAACTTGAGGCAGGTGACGTGGCAAGTGGACAATCCACAACTTGTGGCAGGTGACGTGGCCAGTTGACGTGGCAGGTGACGTGGCCAGTGGACATTCCACAACTTGTGGCAGGTGACGTGGCCAGGTGATGTGGCAGGTGACGTGGCCAGGTGACGTGGCAGGTGACGTGGCCAGTGGACAATCCACAACTTGTGGCAGGTGACGTGGCCAGGTGACGTGGCCAGTGGACAATCCACAACTTGTGGCAGGTGGCGTGGTCAGGTGACATGGCAGATGACATGGCAAGTGGACAATACACAACCTGAAGCAGGTGACATGGCAAGTGGACAATCCACAACTTGTGGTAAGTGACGTGGCCAGGTGATGTGGCAGGTGACGTGGTAAGGTCACGTGGCCAGTGGACAATCCACAACTTGTGGCAATTGACGTGGCCAGTTGACGTGGCAGGTGACGTGGCTAGTGGACAATCCACAACTTGTGGCAGGTGACGTGGCCAGGTGACGTGGCAGGTGATGTGGCCAGGTGACATGGCAGGTGACGTGGCCAGGTGACATGGCAAGTGGACAATCCACAACTTGTGGCCAGGTGACATGGCCAGGTGACGTGGACAATCCACAACTTGTGGCAGGTGACGTGGCCAGGTGATTTGGCAAGTGCATAATCCACTTGTGGCAGGTGAAGTGGCAAGTGGACAATCCACAACTTGTGGCAGGTGTCGTGGTCAGGTGACGTGGCAAGTGGACAATCCACAACTTGTGGCAGGTGACGTGGCCAGTTGACGTGGCAGGTGACGTGGCCAGTGGACAATCCACAACTTGTGGCAGGTGATGTGGCCAGGTGATGTGGCAGGTGATGTGGCCAGGTGACGTGGCAGGTGACGTGGCCAGGTGACGTGGCAAGTGGACAATCCACAATTTGTGGCAGGTGACGTGGCCAGGTGACATGGCAGGTGACGTGGCCAGTGGACAATCCACAACTTGTGGCAGGTGGCGCACTCGGCCAGCTCAGTGGCCTTTTTGCAGGACATTAGAGCAGCCCAGGGGGCAAATGCATTCTTGCAACCCAGCCCAGTCCGCCCCAAGGGCCTTGGTACACCTCTGGGAAGAAGTGACATGCGGGCCGCCGAGGGCCGTTCGCGGGCCGCGATCGGCCCGCGGGCCGCCAAGGGCCATTCGCGGGCCGCTACCGGCCCGCGGGCCGCCGCGGCCCACCGGGCATATGCCCGGTATGCCCTATGGCCAGTCCGGGCCTGCACACTATAGTTTTAGAACAAAAAAAAAACGTTTTTTTATATTTTAAAGCAACTCCATCCGGTCTTTAAAAATTTCCAACGTCTACTCTCTTGAGAAAGAGGTAATATTCTAACTTTTCCTGTAGACCTTGGGTGTCGAGTCTGTTGCCCTCAAGCTGTTGTGGAACTACAGAACCCATAAGGCATTGCAAGGAACGTGGCATTGGATATCGGGGAACTGAAGAAAGTGCAGAGAAGGACAACCAAACTGATAAGAGACATGGAGAGTTGCTGTAATGCTAATGCTAGTGGAAAAAGGGAGAGAGAGTGAAAAGAAGGGGGAGAGAAAGCAAAAAAGGGAGATAGAGAGTGCGAGAGTGTGTGAGAGAGAAAGGGGAAGGGGGAGATAGAGTAGGGGAGAGAGGGAAAGGGGAAGGGAAAGGGAGAAAGAGGGGGGAGAGAGAAAGGGAGGGGAGAGAGAAAGGGAGGGGAGAGAGAAAGGGAGGGGAGAGAGAGGGAGGGGGGAGAGAGAGAAAGCAATAAAGAAGAGAGAAATAGAGTGCAAGAAAGGGGGAGAGAGGGAGAGAGAAAGGGGAAGGGAGAGCGAGAGAAAGGGGAAGGGAGAGAGAGAGAGAAAGGGAGAGAGAGTGAAAGGGGAAGGGAGAGAGAGAAAGGGGAAGGGAAAGAGAGAAAGGGGAAGGGAAAGAGTGAGGAAGGGGGAGAGAGCGAGGGGGAGAGAGAGAAAGGGAGGAGAGAGATGTAGAGAAAGAGGGAAGGGAGATAGAGAGAAAGAAGGAGGGAGGGGCAGAGGGAGAGAGAAAGAGGGAGAGGGAAGGGAGATAGAAAGGAAGGGGAGAGAGAGAGATAGGGAAAGGGGAAGGGAGAGAGAGAGAGGGAAAGGGGAGAGAGAAACAAAATGGAAGGGAGATAGAGAAGGGGAAGGGGGAGAGAGAAAGGGGAACGGAGAGAGAGAGAGAGAGAAAGGGGAAGAGAGAGGGGAGAGAGAGAGTCAGGAAGGGAGAGAATAAGAAAGAGGGAGCCAGAAAGAGAGAGGGAAAATAAAAGGGGGATAGAGATAAAGGGGAAGGGGGAGAGAGAGAGAGGGGAAGGGGGAGAGAGAGAGAAAGGGGAAGAAGGAGAGAGAGAGAGGGGAAGGGGGAGAGAGATGAAGGTGGAGAGAGAGAGAGAAATGGGAAGGGGGAGAGAGAGAAAGGGGAAGGGGGAGAGAGAGAGGGGGGAAGGGGGAGAGAGAGAAAGGGGAAGGGGGAGAGAGAGATGGGGAGAGGGGGAGAGAGAGAAAGGGGAAGGGGGAGAGAGGGGGGAAGGGGAGAGCGAGAGGAAGGGGAAGGGGGAGAGAGAGATGGGGAGAGGGGGAGAGAGAGAAAGGGGGAGAGAGGGGGGAAGGGGGAGAGCGAGAGGAAGGGGAAGGGGGAGAGAGAGAGAAAGGGGGAGGGAGAGAGAGAAAGGGGAAGAGAGAAAGGGGAAGGGGAGAGAGAGAGGGGAAGGGGAGAGAGAGAGAGGGGGGAAGGGGGAGAGAGAGAGGGGGAAGGGGGAGAGAGAGAGAGAAAGGGGAAGGGGGAGAGAGAGGGGGGAAGGGGGAGAAAGAGAGAGAGGAAGGGGGGAGAGAGAGAGAGAAAGGGGAAGGGGAGAGAGGGAGTAAGGGGAAGGGGGAGAAAATGAGAGAGGAAGGGGGGAGTGAGAGAGAGAGAGAGAGGAGGGGAGGGGGGAGAGAGAGAGAAAGGGGAAGGGGGAGAAAGAGAGAGAGAAAGGGGAAGGGGGAGAGGGAGAGAGAGAGAGAAAGGGGAAGGGGGGAGAGAGAGCGTGGGAGAAATGCCTGATATTTCTCTTTGTATAACATATTCCTTATCATGAAACATTTGATTTTATTGTTGTTTGTTTTTTTAGATTTAGATGTTCCACTTAAAATAAAGAAATAAATAAAAAACTCCAAATCCAAAATAATAATCACTTCCCTGGAAACGACAAGCACATTTTGGGTTTAATACATCATTTTAAACCAGAACTGAGCATTGCAGCGCCCGTCCTCCAATTTATCTTTTCCCTTCACTCAGTAAACATGACGCACCCGGCGCCGCACACATCCGCTCCATGTGAAAGCATCAACGTTCAGACCTTTTGCGCTGACATCCAAGTCCCGGGCCCAGCAGGAAATGGATGTCACACAATCGATGGATGTCACAGACGAAATGAAATCTCACACTCTGTAGTGGGGATGTCACAGCAAATACTGATCAAAGCTCAGCCGCGCGTTCAGCGGGTCACGTGACTAGCACACCAGTCACACAGGAGGAGTTAATACAAGATGTGTGCGGCATCGATTTTCTGTCCTGTGTGCAAAGACACAACGAGGGGATTAATATCTGGGGCATGGGATAGCCGTATCTGCGGTGTGTAAAAACAGGCGTTTTACTATCAGGGCACTTCACCGCAATTTCCAACTGGCTTACATCAATCGTTTCTATCGCATCCAATAAAAACATCAATGTATAAAAGTATCAGAAAGATCTGAATATATTTAAAGCTGACCTCCAGCCACAGTTTTCTCTCCTGGACTTAAAAGGCTTTCTCTGATTTCACTGCACACTGTGAGCTTCTCGCAATGTGCATTAGAA
This sequence comes from Rana temporaria, assembly GCF_905171775.1. Taxonomy (NCBI): domain Eukaryota; kingdom Metazoa; phylum Chordata; class Amphibia; order Anura; family Ranidae; genus Rana; species Rana temporaria. Next base: position 13,931,493 of record NC_053499.1, on the reverse strand, counting down.
GCTGCAGCATCCTATAGCCCTGGGAGACAGCATCATATAGCCCTTTCCTCCCCAACCTGACTGTCCCTGACTGATCCCTTTCATTCACTTGTGCTCATAAGTAGTGTTGCTCACGAATATTCGTATTGCGAATATTCGGCTCGAATATGGCATATTCGAGTATTCGCGAATATCTCGAATTTCGCGGCCAATATTCGCTATTCCGAATATAAAAAAAAAATTGCGAAATTTCGCTAATGCAAATTTATTGTGAACATTTTGCGGAGAAAGTATTCTCGAATATTCGGAAATCGAATATTCGGAATATTTTATCAAAAAAAAAATGTTGTGAAATATTTTGACAACTGTGGTAGGAGAACTCTGATTGGCTCTGATGCAAAAGAAGGGCGGAGAAAGTATTCGCAAATATTCGGAAATCGAATATTGGTGATATTTTATCGAAATTTCGCTAATGCGAATGCGAAATTGATTGCGAGATTTTGACAACTCTGATTGGCTCTGATGCAAAAAAAGGGTGGAGAAAGTATTCGGGAATATTCGATTTCCGAATATTCGCAAATACTTTCTCCACCCTTCTTTTGCATCAGAGCCAATCAGAGTTCTCCTACCACAGTTGTCAAAATATTTCACAACATTTTTTTTTTTTTGATAAAATATTCCGAATATTCGATTTCCGAATATTCGAGAATACTTTCTCCGCCCTTCTTTTGCATCAGAGCCAATCAGAAAAAAAAAAAAAAAAAAATTCGCAAAATGTTCACAATAAATTCGCATTAGCGAAATTTCGCAATTTTTTTTTTTTTTAAATATCACGAATATTCGATTTTAGCGAATATTTCACGAATATTCGGCTATATATTCGTGATATATCGCAAAATCGAATATGGCGTATTCCGCTCAACACTACTCATAAGTTTATATACCCTGGAAGAATTTATGATTTCTTGGCCATTTTTCAGAGAATATGAATGAGAACACAAAAACTTTTCTTTCACTCATGGTTAGTGATTGGCTGAAGCCATTTATTATCAATCAACTATGTTTACTCTTTTTATATCATAATGGTGACAGAAACGACCCAAATGACCCTGATCAAAAGTTTACATACCCCAGTTCTTAATACTGGCCCGGATTCAGAAAGGAGATACGACGGCGTATCTCCAGATACGCCGTCGTATCTCTGAGTGCGGGCGGTCGTATCTATGCGCCTGATTCAGAGAATCAGCTACGCATAGATTTCCCTAAGATCCGACCGGCGTAAGTGTCTTACACCGTCGTATCTTAGGCTGCATATTTACGCTGGCCGCTAGGTGGCGCTTCCGTATAGTTACGCAAGGAATATGCTCATTAGGTATTTATGCCGATTCTGAAATGTATGTCCCGCCGGCGCATTTTGTTACGTCGTTTACGTTAGGCTTTTTTCGACGTATAGTTACCCCTGCTATATGAGGCGTAGCTAATGTTAAGTATGGACGTCGTTCAACGTTTTACGTTGTTTGTGTAAGTCGTTCGCGAATAGGGCTGGACATCATTTACGTTCACGTCGAATCCAATACGTCCTTGCGGTGTACTTTGGAGCAATGCACACTGGGATATTTCACGGACGGCGCATGCGCCGTTAAAAAAAAACTTCAAATACGCGTGGTCATCTTAAATTTAAATAAAACACGCCCACAACATCCCCATTTGAATTAGGCGGGCTTACGCCGTCACACATACATAACGCCGCCGTAACTAAGGGCGCAAGTTCTTTCTGCATACGGAACTTGCGCCTAAAGTTACAGCGGCGTAACGTATCTAAGATACGTTACGCCCGCACATAGATAGAGCATTCTATCTGAATCCGGGTCACTGTGTATTGCCCCCTTTAACATCAATGTCAGTTTGAAGTCTTTTGTGGTATTTGTGGATGAGGCTCTTTATCTTCTCAGATGGTGAAGCTTCCCATTCCTCTTGGCAAAAAGCCTCCGGTTCCTTTCTTGGGCTGTCTTGTATGAGCTGCACATTTGAGATTTCCCCAGAGTGGCTCAATGATATTGAGGTCAGGAGACTGAGATGGCCACTCCAGAGCCTTCACTTTATTCTGCTGTAGCCAATGACAGGTGGACTTGGCCTTGTGTTTTGGATCATTGTCATGTTAGAATGTCCAAGTTCGTCCCATGCGCAGCTTCCTGGCTGATGAATGCAAATGTTGCTCCAGTATTTTTTGATCACATACTGCATTCATCTTGCCATCAATTTTATCCAAATTTCCTGTGCCTTTGTAGCTCACACAACCCCAAAACATCAGCGATCCACCTCCGTGTTTCACAGTAGGTATGGTGGACCTTTAATCATAGGCCTTGTTGACTCCTCTCCAAATGAAGTGTTTATGGTTGTGGCCAAAACACTCAATTTTGGTCTCATCACTCCAAATGACTTTGTGGCAGAAGGTTTGAGGTTTGTCTCTGTGCTGTTTGGCGTATTGTAAGTGGGATACTTTGTGGCATTTGCGTAGTAATGACTTTCTTCTGGCCACTCGACCACGCTGCCCATCTTTCTTTAAGTGCCTCCTTATTGTGCATCTTGAAACAGCCACATCACATGTTTTCAGAGAGTCCTGTATTTCCACTGAAGTAATTTGTGGGATTTTCTTTGCATCCCGAATTTTCCTGGCAGTTTTGGCTGAAATCTTAGTTGGTCTACCTGACCGTGGTTTGGTTTTAACAGAACCCCTCATTTTCCACTTCTTGATTAGAGTTTTAACACTGCCAATTGGTATTCTCACTTCCTTGGATATCTTTTAATATCCCTTTCCTGTTTTGTACAGTTCAACCACCTTTTCCTTCAGATCCTTTGATAATTATGTTGCTTTCCCCAAGATCCAGAATCCAGAAACTTCAGTGCAGCACTGGATGAAAGATGCAAGGGTCTGTCAGGAGTCCAGAAACTCATTGACCTTTTACACACACTAATTACAAGCAAACAGATCACAGTTGAGGATGGTTACCTTTAAAGTGGTTGTTAACCCATTCTAACAAGTTTATGCTACAGGTAAGCCTATATTAAGGCATACCTGTAGCTACCTTGGATATCTCCTAAACCTTTACGGTTTAGGAGATACCCCCCTGTGTCTGCATGTGCCAAAGTGATCGGCACATGCACACTGAAGCAACAGCACGCTGTGCCGTTGCTTCAGTTAGATATGCCGTTAACGGTGGCTCCCACGCCCATGCGCAGGAGTGACGTCATCGTGGCTCCGGCCAATCACAGCGCTAGAGCTGCAATACCCAGAAGTAAGCTCCGGGAGAGATCTCCGTGGCCGGGGGGGGGGGGGGGGACGGCTGCGGGGGCTTCGATCTAAGGTAAGTAGTACATAATGAGCTAGTATGCTATGCAAACTAGTTTATTCTGCCTTTAGACTTGCATTTTTTTTTTACGGGTTTCTAACCACTTTATTAACCATTCAAACCCATTTGTGTCAACTTGTGTGCATGTTATCAGGCCAAAATCACCAGGGTATGTAAACTTTTGATCAGAGTAATTTGGATGGTTTCTGTTTTCATTATGATTTAAATAGAGTAAACGCAGTTGATTGATAATAAATGACTTCAGCCAAACACTAACCATGAGTGAAAGAAATGTTTTTGTGTTATCATTCATATTCTCTGAAAAATGGCCAAGAAATCATAAATTCTGCCAGGGTATGTAAACTTATGAGCGCAACTGCACTACTCTCCTGTAGTCCAAGGGAGGGGGCGAGCACGACACCCCACACCAGGGAGAAAGCCTTGCATTACTGTGTGGAGTTACAGACAGAAGGACAGGAAGTGAGGATTTCTCAGAAGAAATAAGGACATTTAAAAGCAAAATGGAAGGATGAGGTAAGTGAAGGAGGACTGCACTAAGGTAAAGGAAGCTATTTAGGGGGAAATAATTACCTTTACAACCCCTTTAATTAGGAGAAATGTTACTCTATGGAAGCGTCTTACATGTAAAACTATGATCGGCCAATGTAATAGTACAATGATACATATACTATAAGTCCTTATTTAGCCACAATGTGACCAATATTGTGAACTTAAAGTAATCTTTGCTATTGCTTTTTGTACTATAATGCCACATACACACGATCGGACATTCCGACAACAAAACCGTGGATTTTTTTTCCGACGGAATGTTGGCTCAAACTTGTCTTGCATACACATAGGTAGATTCAGGTACAATGGATTAACTTTAGGGCGGCGTAGCCTAGCCTGTTTAGGCTACACCGCCGTAAATTAGCTAGGTTAGTAATGATTCTCAATCTTCTTACCTGCTAATCTACGGCGGCGTAGCCTCAAACGAGCGGGCGTAAGGGCGCCTAATTCAAATGACTTGAATGGTAATGAGGCTTGACCTCACGTTTTCGAGGTTTTTTGTCACTGCGCATGCCCTGGGTGACTACATTTCCCAGTGCACATTGCGGCTAAGTACGCCGTACGGGCCTATTGATTTCGACGTGGACGTAAACGACGTAACTCCTGATTCGCGGACGACTTACGCAAACGACGTAAAAAATTTGAACCTCGCGGCGGGAACGGCGGCCATACTTTAACATTGTTATTTCACCCCACTTCTTGTTTCTTGTCTGGTCATTAGCTTAGGCTTATGACATCATGCACAGCTTTCTCTCTAACTTCTGTGATAAGAATGAGAGCTGCAGAGCTGGAGGTGTGCCTCTGTGTAAATCCAGGAAGTGAACAGGCAGCAACTTCAGCTGCCCAAAGTTAAAATGGCTGCAGCCAGACTCAGTGGAGGGAGATTTCCGCAGCATATTTGGCACAGTACAGAATCACAGTATATATAAAATAGTACGCAAAGTGGTTTGGGCGAAGCTTCAGAATGGCAAAGATGTTTTTATTACAAATAATGTGAGCAGACTGCTGTTCTTCTTCCTATACGTCAGCAAAAATGGCACGGCTGGGCTCTTAAAGGAGGCGTACAGGTACGTGCCTGTGCCCAGCCGTGCCATTCTGCTGACGTATATCGGCATTAGGCGGTCCTTAAGTGGCTCCGTGGACCGGTCCGAAGCTCCGTAACCGCACCTCTGGGACCCGCGGACCCGATCGCTGCCGGTGTCCCACGATTGGGTCACATGAGGTGAGTGTAAACACACCTTCCCCATTCTTCTCTGTGGCAGTGTCACTGATCGTCTGTTCCCTGATATAGGGAACGACAATCAGTGACGTCACACCTACAGCCACGCCCCCCTACAGTAAGAATCACTTCCTTAGGGCACACTAAACCCCTTAGAGCCCCCTAGTGGTTAACCCCTTCACTGCCTTTGTCATTTTCACAGTAATCAGTGCATTTTTATAGCACTTTTCGCTGTGAAAATGACAATGGTCCCACAAATTAGTCAAAAGTGTCCGTTGTGTCCGCCATAATGTCGCAGTCACGAAAAAATCGCTGATCACCGCCATTACTAGTAAAAAAAAATATATTAATGAAAATGCCATAAAACTATCCCCTATTTTGTAAACGCTATAACTTTTGTGCAAACCAATCAATAAACGCTTATTGTGATTTTTTTTACCAAAAATATGTAGAAGAATACGTATCGGCCTAAACTGAGGAAAAATATGTTTTTTTTGGGGGGGGGATATTTATTATAGCAAAAAGTAAAAAATATTGAATTTTTTTCAAAATTGTCACTCTATTTTTGTTTATAGTGCAAAAAATAAAAACCGCAGAGGTGATCAAATACCACCAAAAGAAAGCGCTATTTGTGGGGAAAAAAGGACGCCAATTTTGTTTGGGAGCCACGTCGCACGACCGCGCAATTGTCAGTTAATGCAGGGATCGACAAATCCCGGGCGCCAGGTCGCCATGGCGACTAGAAATAGTGTCCTGGCGACTTTTTTTTTGTGAGCTGGTGCCATCTGGTGGTGAGCCGTTGGTATTACAAGTTAAGCATTACAAGTTAAACAGCAATTCTAATGTAATTTTTCACTATTTTCACTGCCATCTTCTTCCCTCTAATTAGAACCCCCAAACATTATATATATTTGTTTTATCCTAACACCCTAGAGAATAAAATGGCGATCGTTGCAATACTTTCTGCCACGCCGTATTTGTGCAGCGATCTTACAAGCGCACTTTTTTGGGAAAAAATTACACTTTTTTTAATTAAAAAATAAGACAACAGTAAAGTTATCCCCATTTTTTTTAATATTATGAAAGATAATGTTACGCTGAGTAAATTCATACCCAACATGTCATGCTTCAAAATTGCGTTTGAACACCGTTTACATATGCGGGCGCTGCTCACGTATGTGTTCGCTTCTGCGCGCAAGCTCGTCGGGATGGGGTGCGTTTTCTGGCTCCTAACTTTTTTAGCTGGCTCCTAGATTCCGAACAAATTTGTCAACCCTGAGTTAATGCGACCCAGTGCCGAATCGCAAAAAGGGGCAAGGTCCTTAACCTGCATATGGTCCGGGGCTTAAGTGGTTAAGTTCCTCCATGCAAAGCAATTATGCAAGCTAAAAATGTATTGTGTCTGAGACAAGCATGAAACGCGTAGAGTGTGGAGGATTGGTTTGTTATTCTGATTGCACACAGACATCTAATTTAAGTCATCAACTCTAACACCCTCTTTGGAAAGGCTTGGGGGCTCAGTGAAGTTGTGGATTGCCTTCACACCTTGTGGCAACTGAGAATCGCCCTGAAGCTCTGTGACTGGCATCCCTAAGCATCAGGGCAGTTATCACTCTGATAGGGCTTGGCATAAGCTGCTAAACTGGGTTAATATTATTTGACAGCTTTTTCTTTTTTTTTCTTGAACTGTCCATTTACACAATGTTAAAGTCCAGTGCAATGCGCCTAGGATGGCAGCTGTGTGCCAAGGAAGATGACTTGAGCAAGCTTATTATCATGAGAAAAGTTTATACGTATGTCACATCACATCTGTCAAAAGATCTGGGGTAAAAACCTCGGCACAGCGTCTCTCAGGAGATCCGAGAGGAAGAAACTGGCATTGGCAAGAAACTTTGTAAATAACTTCACCCGTCAGTTGTTACTGAGATAAAAGAAATAACACAAGCATAGTTTGGTTATCGAACTTAAAAAAAACATACAAATGGTTCGTTGCTTTAAGAAAGAATAGGCAAGCTGGTAGCAATCGACTCTGCCCCAGTTTTCTATCTGGTACTGCTGATCCATAGAAACATGGCAGAGAGACACCAGAAAAAGACCAATCCATCAGTCCATCTAATCAGCCCCATTTTTCATATATAGATCTATCTATAGATCTATCTATCTATCTATCTATCTATCTATCTATCTATCTATCTATCTATCTATCTATGTATATAGATATATAGATAGTGTCATGGATATGCAATAAAGTCTGGCAGCTTACCTGTCTCATGTGTTCATTAGAGGCCTGACCCTCTTTCTGGCTGTCTTTTATCACCTTCCTCCCTGTATGGCTCCACCCCAGGCCATCCTAGGAAGCCTATATTAACCACTGCACTGCTAGTCTGCTTTGCTGTTCAACCTTTGTTTGTAGCTTGTTCCTGTCTGCAGTGTGTTACGTTTACCTTCCTGTGTACCGACCTTGGCTCGTCTCTGACTTCTCCTGTTTGCCTGTTTCCCTGACCCTTGGCCTGTTCCTTGTTTACCCTTGTCTGCCAGTTGCCCCGACCTCGGCTTACCCATCACTATCGCTTGTCCTGGTTGCTGCTTCCCCTCTCTCCCTGCGGAGCGTGACCTTGGGGACCCCAGGGGTCGCAACCTGGATCCAGCTGCAGCGAAGGACATCCTCACCACCAGAGGCTCTGGTGAATACAAAGCTGGGTCTTAGACTCGGCGCCCTGGGGAATCTTGGGCTCACGCTTCCTCTCTGATCACAGCAGTCGGCCATAGGGTTCACTACCCTGTGGTGCATCCCTGACCCCAACGGGGTGCACTTGTCACCTGGCCACAGGTGACCTGACAGATAGATTTATATATATAGATAAATCAAAATGTATTTATAAATATATATATATATATATATATATATATATATATATAGATAGATAGATAGATAGATATTATATCTATCTATCTATCTATCTATCTATCTATCTATCTATCTATATATATATATATATATATATATATATATATATATATATATAGTATATATATATATATATATATATATATATATATATATATATATATATTGTAAGGGGTTAGCTCGGTAGCGGGTGTGTGACCCCCTGGATGGGTTCACTACACACTGAATTTATACAGACAGGCAGTCGAAGACGGTTGAAAACAAAGATTTTGGTTTATTCTTCCATCTTGCTGGAAACAAGTGCAAGCATCGAAACGGCATAAACAAAATCAAACATAAAATAAACCCTGACCACTTTTGGGCGTCTACCTTCACCACACAGGAACCTATCTATGGAGTCTGGCACAGCCTAGTGCTGGGCAGACAGTGCTGGTCATACAGCAGAAAACAATAGTCTTTTGATTTTTATCACATAGAAAAATCAATCCTCTCCTCACCTCCTCAGAAGACTTTCAGTACTGCTCTCTTTCACTCAGAAAGCCTCAGCATGCAGCAAATTAGTGGTAATCCTCTGGACTACTTATAGAGGCCTTAATTGCCTCATTCTGAACAGCTGAAGTCTTCCAACGCCCTCCAACCTTTCCTGGCTATTTCTCGCAGCCGACGCCTAATAACAATTGGTGTATTGTCTAACAAGGCAGAAATGTATGTCCCGTCTGTGACAACACCCACAGATTTACCTGACTTCCTGTCACAATATATATATATATATATATATATATATATATATATATATATATATAGATAGATAGACAGATAGATAGATAGATAGATGGATGGATGGATGGATAGATAGATAGATAGATAGATAGATAGATACAGTGGAACCTTGGATTAGGAGTATAATCCGTTTCAGGAGAATGCTCGTAATCCAAAGTACTCGCATATCAAAGTGAGTTTCCCCATTGAAGTCAATAGAAACAAAAAATATTAGTTCCGCATTGACTTCAATGGGATGCAATACCGCATGCGGCCAGAGCCCGGGGGCCCTCGGAAACGGCTGAAAAGACGCAAGGACACTTCGGCTGACCTCGGAAAGACTTCCTACCCGAGATTTGCCAGGGTCAGCCGTGCTGTCCTCTGGCCTTTCCGTGCATTTCTGAATGGCGCCGATCGGCTGCGATTGGCGACGTTCGGCTCTGCTCAGCTCCGACGCCCCCCCACCTCAGGTCAAAAGCGGTACTGCACACCACTTTGGCCTGAATCGTCAACACTCGCAAACCGAGCCATGTTTATTTATAATACAGTACTCATATTGCCAAACGCTTGTTAACCACGTTATTCACAATCTGAGGTTCCACTGTATATATATATATATAGTTATATAGATAGACATATCTATCTATCTATATATGTATATCTATCTATAGACATATCTATCTATATATATATATATATATATATATACATATATATATATAGATATAGATATATCTATATATAGATATATCTATATCTATATATATACAGTAAAAGAGAAGAGAGGCGCCTCTAAGTGTAGCAATTAGAATTAGAGCGGAGATTGCGAGGCAGACCTTCTCGTCCAAAATCAGTGCCTGACCTCACAAATGCTCTTCTGGAAGAATGGTGAAACATTCCCATAGACCAGGCATGTTCAAAGTCCGGCCCGGGGGCCAATTGCGGCCCCCCTGGTGATTTATTATGGCCCCCCTGGGGATTTGGATATATATAGCCATTGTAGCCTCACATGTGCCCTGTGCCCTGGGGGCCACAAAATATATATACCGTATTTATCGGCGCTGCCTCGAAGGGGACAGGACATGTGCCGTCAGATTACATAAAGAGAATCTCCTGGTTACTCAGCGGCATCTGTAATAGGAAGTCCCGTTTCCTGGGATGCCATTGGATGACTGTTCTGTTTATCATAGGAGGCGGGACTTTGTATTTAAGAGGCCACAAGGAAACAAAAATTTTCCTGTTTGTAATCTGACGGCACTTGTCCCTCCCGGTCCCCTCCGAGGCTGCAGATGGGCATCGATCAGGCTGCACTGATAGCAATGGTAAGGCTGCATTCATGGCACATGTGAGGTTGCATTGATTGCAATGGTGAGGCTGCATTCATGGCAATGGTAAGCCTGTACGTGTTATACGCTGATAAATACGGTATATCCAAATAACATGCCCAAGCTCAATCTTAGTCCTGAGCAGCACTCAGGGATTCGTTGGGGCCACAAAAGAGATATATAAAGTATATCCAAATAACACGCCTGAGCTTATCTCTTCACCACACACAGCTACAAAGGCAAGATAATTCTCGTTGTGCAGTGTATTAGTGCTCGGGAAAACACACTTAGATCAAATTTTAATGGTTCAAAGAATGTCAGGCAAAATGGTCGGCCCTCGAGCATGTTCTCTTCATCAAATGTGGCCCTCTTTGAAAAAAGTTTGGACACCCTTGCCATAGACACACTCCTAAACCTTGTGGACAGCCTTCCCAGAAGAGTTGAAGTTGTTATAGCTGCAAAGGGTGAGCTAACTCAATATTGAACCCTACAGACTAAGAAAAAAAAGCTGATGGCTATTGATTTTGAGTTTTCACAAAATTAGATCTTTCCCAATTTTTTCAAAAATGTTTAACCTCTTAAATATTTAATCTTACCCTTTTATAAATCTGAAAAGTAAAAAGAAGGAAAAAATAAATAAATGTGCCTTAAATCTTCTCTCAAACGCATTGCATCTTGGTGCATTCCGATATTCTCTATGCTTAAAGAAAACGGGTATATTGGAGCACAGGATGGCTCTTTCCGAAGACGTTACAATTTAATTTTGGCGGCTGGAGGAATGAAATGATTTAACACAGTTCAGCAAGAGACCAGTATTGAAATTCAAATTGAATTCTGCTCATCTGAAGTGGCAGCCATTTACTGTCAGGCACATTTTGTGTCTTAGGAAGCCGGCGAGCTCCCCTGTGACCGCTGAGATCGTCTGCGAACCTCTTTTCTTTAGATGTCATGGAGAGGACAATATCTCCCTCTGTGAACAGTTCACAGGCTCCATTCCAAGACATTTCAGGACCTCGGACAGCTCCCCCTCTTACAGGCTATGATGACAGCCTTTGTCCATGTGACACTTCTGTACAGAAGGGAAGAGGATTCTAGATTACAGCTGTATGCATTATATTATGGAAGAGAAGTATAGTAAATAAGTCCAGGAAAAAAATATATTAAATTCAGTGTAATCTCCCTCCGTCCTTTCCTGTCCTTATAATACAGGATCGCCCTCCCTATCTTCTTCTATTTCCTTTGCTCTCTTGCAACGCCTCCTCACTTTTACTTCTTAAAGCGGTTTTCCAGCCTTTTTTTAAATTTATTAAAAGTCAGCAGCTACAAAAAGTGTAGCTGCTGGCTTTTAATAAACAGACACTTACCTGCTCCACGGCTCCAGCGACGCGCCGGCCGGGGCTCCGCTCCTCGCCCCCCCTTGCCGGCCGGCGTCTTCATTCCTAGTATGGGCACCCGGCAGTGACAGCTTTCGGCTTCACGGCCGGGCACCCACTGCGCATGCGCGAGCGGCACTGCGCATGCGCGAGCGGCGCGGTGCCTTCCGATTGGACAGGCGCTCGCCTACAGGGAGGGGCTGCAAGAAGGCGATTAAGCTAATCGCCTTTCCAGCCCCTCGGTGGAAGGAGGAAGTGGGACAGGAAGTCCCCTTCTCCTGAAGCCCCCACTCCCCCCCCCCAAAAAAATGACATGCCAAATGTGGCATGTAAGGGGGCGAGGAGTGGGTTAAGAGGAAGTTCCATTTTTAGGTGGAACTCCGCTTTAAATAATTTTTCCTTCTTTCTCTCTCTTATGTGTAATTTTTCTCATTATCTTTCCTTATTCCCTTTCTATTACTTGTTTCTTATTTCTTTCTCTCTTGTTATCTTTCTCCTTACCCTCCCTCTCCTTCTAACTTCCCAAATTTTTCTATTGTTTTATTTTTTTTTCTCTCAATCTCTCTTTTTTCTTTCTTCTTTTTTTTTTAAATATGTTTTTTTTTTTATTTTTAGTTTATATCCATGCATAGGGCGTGCACAGCCTTTTGCATTAGGGTGTGCACCCCAAAACTCAACACATACTACCGATCACTCACGTTGAAAGGGAAGGGGTCGGTAAGTTACATATTTACAATGTTGGCACTGGTGAGCAGGGGCTGCAATGTTGGCACAGGTGAGCAAAGGCTGCAATGATCGGTGGAATCCATGTTTTTGCCTTGGAAGGTATGTTTTCACTTGAAAAATAGGGGGTCGTCAGGGGCATAACTAGAAATCACAGGGCCCCATAGCAAAATGTTGTGTGGGGCCCCCCAGAGCCGCCCTAGTGTCAATGCAGCGTGACCTGTGCCCCATACAGCGTGACCTGTGCACCATACAGCGTGACCTGTGCCTCATACAGCATGACCTGTGCCCTATACAGCATGACCTGTGCCCCATGCAGCGTGACCTGTGCCCAATGCAGTGTGACCTGTGCCCCATAAAGCGTTCCCCGTGCCCAATACAGCCTGGCCTGCCTGTGCCCAATACAGCCTGGCCTGCCTGTGCCCAATACAGCCTGGCCAGCCTGTGCCCCATACAGCGTGACCTGTGCCCAATACAGCATTGCCTGTGCCCAATGCGGCATGACCTGTGCCCAATGCGGCATGACCTGTGCCCAATACAGCGTTGCCTGTGCCCAATACAGCCTGGCCTGCCTGTGCCCAATACAGTCTGAACTGCCTGTGCCCCATACAGCGTGACCTGTGCCCTATACAGCAGAGAGAGGGATTGCCCGCTGTAATAGCTTTCATTTGAATTTCCCGTCTTCCCAGGGCTCATCGTCACACCTCTTAGCACCTCTTAGCCCAGCGCCTTTGATGACGTCACATGTCCGACACTGGACCGGCGTTCTGTCGATCAAAGGTGCCGGACCAAGAGGTGGAGCTATGTGACATGAGCCCCGGGAACACTGGAAGTTCTAATGAAAGCTATTGCAGCGGGCAATTCCGCTCTCTGCTGATACGGACAGCTCGCCTCTTCCTCTCCTCTCTCTTCCCCTGGCTGGGAGACCGTGCCGGCGATGCTCTTATCCTCACCGGGCCCCCCCTGATCCTCACTCAGCTGCGGGCCCCATAGCGCCCACGTGGGTCGCTATGGCGGTAGTTCCGCCACTGGGGGTCGTTTTATACACCGGAAAATACAGTAATAAAATATAATATATTATAAAAAAAGGTGATCACAATTCATAGGAATTAAAGCGGAGTTCCGGCCACAATTTCACTTTTTAAATATAAATACCCCTGTAATACACAAGCTTAATGTATTCTAGTAAAGTTAGTCTGTAAACTAAGGTCCGTTTTGTTAGGTTGTTACAGCATTTAGACACTTTATAAAATAGAAATTGACTGGGGCCATCTTAAGTGTGGGCATCATGAAGCCAGACTGTATGACTTCCTGGATTTCAGCCTTGCAGATCTTGCACATGCTCAGTGCTGCACAAGCAGTGTCAGATCAGGTTTCAGCACCTGTGCTGTCCAAGTCACATGATTCTTTGAGACTGGGGAGTGCACAGACTCCTGGAAAGTTACACCCACTACATTCCCAGGAGTCTGTGCGGTGTAGGTTAGGAAGCATTAAGCACCTAGGTGCAGGAAGTGGGAAGATTAACTATTCTGCCTAGCAACAACACTTTGAAGGCATCTAAAAAAAAAAAAAAATCCGTAAAGGACTAATGACATTTTTTTTAAAACTACTGATGTAATGTTATATTTATGGGTGGAACTCCACTTTAAAAGCAATATGGGGAGCAAAATGCATAGCCCGACACGTTTCGATCCAATAGGACGTCTACAGGGGCATGAGAGATTACCAGCGGGAAGGAATCTGCATACTTTTGGCTAATTATTGTATCAAAACTCAATAGGGAAGGTAAAGTCTCCCAAGGTATCTATTTTGTTTATTTCAGTAAAATACCTTTGCAAAGTCGTTACTTTCTAAGCCGATTGAGTATCTGAGCAGAACAGGTTAAATTAAAAGTTCAGATTTAATTATAAGTTGTGTTTGGAATGATAATAATCAGGATTCAGCACACAGCTCATTAACCTTTCCCTTAATGTAATAAAATAACCATTTCTTGCAAATTAGGAGCATTTCGTACCGAGACGCCATTTGGGTCTCAACAGTAACTTGTATTTTCATATTTTAAGCCCCCCGCAGATCCGGGAGCAAAAAAAAAAAAAGGGACTCCTCCTCTTCGCCAAGTTTCCAATAAATAAATCTCCGTGATCGTTTTGTTTTTTCCACTGTAAATCTCTGGGTAATATTTAGTCATTGCGTTGGCTCAATCAAGCAGTAATTGTCTTTTCTCATAGGAATAAACGGCATATCGCAGAATTTCCGATAAGGGGGAGGGAAATGAATTCTACTTCACGCCGCCAAAACCACGAATAATTCTAAAGTTAGCCCCGGTGTCTGATCAATAGAACGCTGATAAGGTCAGAAACATTGCAGAAAGTAATGGATTCCTTTCCAATTTGTAAACAGCCAATTATTACGGGAGATAATGTTATTATGCGCTTATTTACTACACATTCCGACAGGAATAATGACGGCTTTATAGAATTCAATAAGAAGAAAGGGCCAGATTCACATAGAATTCCGGCGGCGTAACGTATCTCATTTACGTTACACCGCCGCAAGTTTTACGGGCAAGTGCTTGATTCACAAAGCACTTGCCTGTAAAGTTGAGGCGGCGTAGCGTAAAGTCCACCGGCGCAAGCCCGCCTAATTCAAATGATCCAGGTAGGGGGCGTGGATCATTTAAATTAGGCGCGTTCCCGCGCCGATCGTACTGCGCATGCTCCATCTCTAAATTTCCCACCGTGCTTTGCGCGAAATTACGTCGCAGCGACGTCGTTTTTAGAACCTCGACGCGACTTACGTCCATTCCTATTCACGGACGACTTACGCAAAAAAAAATAATTCAAATTTCGACGCGGGAACGACGGCCATACTTTAACATGGCATGTCTATCTATACGCCACAAAATAGCAGCTTTAACTATACGCCGGAAAAAGCCGACTACAGACGACGTAAGAGAATGCGACGACCGCTCGTACGTTTGTGGATCGACGGAAATAGCTACTTTGCATACCCGACGCGGAAAACGGCGCAAACTCCACCCAGCGGGCGCGGAAGTATTGCATCTAAGATCCGACGGCGTACGAAGCCGTACACCTGTCGGATCTTACACAAATGCCGTTGTATCTTGGTTTGAGAATACAAACTAAAGATACGACGCGAGTAATTTGAAAGTACGCCGGAGTATCAGCAGATACGCCGGCGTACTTCTTCTGTGAATCTGCCCCAAAAGTTTAAAAAAACTGGCCCCATTCACATGTGAACGACGAGAAGCGTCTACACTTGAATGAACTGCCCTATGCACTTAAAATGTGCCAAAGTAGCTCCTTTGGGTCAGTGACGAAACGCGTCGGTGGGGCCAGCGACGTCATCGCGTTAATACTGGAAGTGAAATGACAAAGTAGCTCCTATACCCTTTATGGGGAGGATTTTTGTGCGTCTTGTACCACTGCATTTCTGTGCGCTGTTCACTCCCATTGTTTTAGGGTGTTTGGGGTATTTATTAATAAATGGCACCCAAATGCCAAAGTCAGCAGCTACAAGCACTGACTGTGCTATAGCCGAATGACAGCTACAGCGCGGCCGGGAGGCGATCATATGACGGCCTCCTGTGATCACGCCGCCGCGTGCCATCTGCGGGGTGCAGGGGGGCAAGCTCTGTGATAGCAGTGTCCTCCTCCGGACACTGCTGATCGCGGATACGGGTAAAGAGCCAATCAGCGGCTCTTTACCGCATGATCAGCTGTGTCCAATGACAGCTGATCACAGATGTAAACAGAAGCCGGTTATCGGCAATCCTTTCCTCGCGCTGACAGAATGAGGAGAAGAGAGCGGCTTGTGTAAAAAAGCCACATACATTGATTATCATTGCAGTCCCAACAGTGCCCACCAGTGCTTCCAATCAGTACCCATTAGTGCCTACTCATCAGTGTCACGTTTTACAGCCTGATCATCAGTGCCCATCAGTGCAGCCTCAACAGTGGCCATTAGTGCCGCCTATCAGTGGCCATCGGTGCAGTCTATCATTGGCTATCAGTGCCACCTCATGAACGCCACATCATCAGTGCCCATCAGTGCTGCCTATCAATCAGTGCCCATCAGTGCAGCCCATCAGTGCCGCCTCATCAGAGCCCATCATTGCAGCCTCATCAGTGCCCATCAGTGCCACCTATCTGTGTCACCTGAGAAGAGGAGTCACCGTTCCGGGTGGATCTTTAGCAGGCAAATCAAGGGACCTCCCAGGAATCCAAGGTGCTGGCAATGCACTAGGCAAACATGGAAAAGTGGAAATGGATGGACAAGCCGCACTCCAAAGGAACTTGAAGAAGTAGTCTTTATTAATAAAAACTGGACATGCAAATCCAAAAATGCAGTCACATAAGGGGACAGCCGATGCGTTTCGCACACAGTTAGTGCTTAGCCATGACTAAGCACTAACTGTGTGCAAAACGCGTCTGGGACTGGGAAGACTGACATCTAGTGGCAGGGATGAAATACTGCAGGGGACAGCTCCCTCTTTGCCAAAGGGGCAAGCAACTTCTTGTTCCGGGTTCCAATCCATGCCTCAACTTTTCCTCTCTGTTGCATTACAAATTTGTGAGTGATGAAAAGCATGGTGATCTCTCTGTTAATTGCTCTGCCTGTTTGTGTCTGTGTCAGACCTAATTACCATTTAGCTTTAACCTGCAGGTGACCACACTGAGTGACCCAGGGATTGTGGTATATGTAGTTTCTTCACAGGAAGTGTCAGTTCTTAGACTACAGATAGAGGTCATGCATTAATCTGTGCAGTGTCGTGCCGCATGCCTCATGTTTCATGTTTCAAAAACAAACAGAAACTTCTGACACTGGAATGTGAAAGTTTACTCTACTGTAGGCCCTCAGCCATGACAACTCTGAGGCCTCTAGAACAGCTGCACAGTCCATGGGCTACCTGACCAGAGCAGTTCATCAGGCTTTGGAATGCTTCTGGGAAGAAGGAACCCAATTCTCCAAGTTCTCCAATGCTTAATTATTTATCACCTTTCCAGCCCCTTTCTGGACACTCCTCTTTAGGGATTGGCCAGAGCGTGATAAATATTAAGGCTGGTTATATACATCTCCCTCACTAAGAAGCTCTGAAAACAATTACACCTGTCGGATCTTAGGGATATCTATGCGTAACTGATTCTATGAATCAGTCGCATAGATACTCAGAGATACGACGGAGTATCTGAGATACTCCGTCGTATCTCCTTTGTGAATCTGGGCCATAGTGCCTATTCTGCCTATTTGGTAATCAGGCACTGTGTCGGATAAAAATTGACGTGTCTTTTGGAGAGTTGTTGAAGGTGCTTATTCAGGAGGTAACCATGCTGGGCAAACAGTCCAAGGCAGTGGTGGCTGGTGCTCAAAGCTTTTGAGGGGGCGCAAAAAAAAAATGTTCAGCCTCACTGTGCCCATCAAATGCAGCCACTGTGCCTTCCATTGTTACCACTGTGCCATGCCATCAAACGCAGCCACTGTGCCATCAATTGTCACCACTGTGCCATGCCATCAAACGCAGCCACTGTGGCATCAATTGTCACCACTGTGCCATGCCATCAAACGCAGCCACTGTGGCATCAATTGTCACCACTGTGCCATGCCATCAAACGCAGCCACTGTGGCATCAATTGTCACCACTGTGCCATGCCATCAAACGCAGCCACTGTGGCATCAATTGTCAGCACTGTGCCATGCCATCAAACGCAGCCACTGTGTCATCAATTGTCACCACTGTGCCATGCCATCAAACGCAGCCACTGTGGCATCAATTGTCACCACTGTGCCATGCCATCAAACGCAGCCACTGTGGCATCAATTGTCACCACTGTGCCATGCCATCAAATGCAGTCACTATGCCATCAATTGTCACCACTGTGCCATGCCATCAAATGCAGTCACTGTGGCATCAATTGTCACCACTGTGCCATGCCATCAAACGCAGCCACTGTGCCATCAATTTTCACCACTGTGCCATGCCATCAAACGCAGCCACTGTGCCATCAATTGTCACCACTGTGCCATGCCATCAAATGCAGTCAATATGCCATCAATTCGCACCACTGTGCCATGCCATCAAACGCAGTCACTGTGCCATGCCATCAAACGCAGCCACTGTGCCATGCCATCAAACACAGCCACTGTGCCATCAATTGTCACCACTGTGCCATGCCATCAAACGCAGCCACTGTGCCCCTCAATTGTCGCCACTGTGCCAATTGTCACCACTGTGCCCTTTAATTGCAATGCATAAATGTATGTTATTTGCGAGAGCCAGAGGGGGCGGCGCTGCAGTCAATATTAGTAAAAACGACATTCTTAAATTCTTAAAGGGCCCATTTTTTTTTTTTTTTTTTATGACTTCAGGAGAAGGGGGGGGGGGGGGTACGGCGCCCGGGTGCCCCCTATGATTGGGCCGCAACTGGGCCAAGGTCTAAAGGAGATATGTCAAAAGCTAAAGTAATACTTGAAACAAAACAGACCCTAACAGAGGCGGTGCATAATAATAAAAAAATAGTAATATTAATGACATAGTTCTAATGAGCAGTTGCCTGTGGTTGTGCATTATAAGATATTTTCGAATTATAGCTTTTTCCACTCACAGTCTGTATTAGTGTCAGAAAGCAATTAAAACTGCTAATTAGCAAATAATGCATGCAAATGCTCTTAAACGGTTACAAAGCTCAGCTGATTATTCCTCTCAAACTGAAAAACCTCCCAGAGCTCCCCCAGTTTGCGCCAAGCAGATGTGACAAGTGAAGTCAGCTGTTGAGCGGCCAGTGGACACCAACCACGGGGACATTACTTATTTAGAGAAGCTTGAAATCGGCAGAAGTGCGGCGGTCGGTATAAAAGCGCGGGGCTTATGTGGATGAGATTTCATTAATTAGATATGCAGTAGGAACTTAAGCTGATAGGAGCCTCAAGCCCTGTAAACACGATCGGTTTGTCTGATGAAAACAGACCGATGGACCGTTTTCATCGGACGAACCGATCGTGGGTGGCCCCCATCGGTTTGTTTTCCATCGGTGAAAAAAACATGTTTTAAATTCATCCTATGGATAAAAAAACGATAGAAAAAAAAGATCGTCTGTGTGGAAGTCCATCGGTCAAAGATCCACGCATGCTCAGAATCAAGTCGACGCATGCTCGGAAGCATTGAACTTCATTTTTCTCAGCACGCCGTAGCGTTTTACGTCACCGCGTTTTGGCACAGTCGGATTTTTGACTGATGGTGTGTAGGCAAGACTGATGAAAGTCAGCTTCATCGGATATCTGTAGAAAAAATCCATCGGATTAGATTCCATCAGATATCTGATCGTGTGTATGAGGCTTTAAAGGACAGGAGGAGGAAGAAAGCTGCTTGAGGGTCCCACCAGAGAGCAGAACAAACGGTAAAAGGAGGGAATTACTGGCGGACAGGATAGCGTCACTGTTTGTGCCACCTGAGGCTTGGATCCTATGGACATGAGATAACTAAACTTCGCAAACAAAATTGTAAGTTTAACGTGGTTGTAGACTAAAAAAAAAACATAAAAATAAATAAAAACCTGCAAGACAAAGGCATAATGAGCTAGTATGACTAGCATATTATCAATTACTTACCTTAGATCGAAGCCCCCGCAGCGACCCTCGTTCCTCTCCTCTGCCGCCGCCATAATACCCATAGCGACTTTTGGCTATCGCCGCTCCGGCGCTGTGATTGGCCGGATCGGCGATGATGTCACTCTCGCGCATGCGCGCTTTTCCGGCACGAACCTGCGCATGCACGCTTTTCCGGCACGAACCTGCGCATGCGCGCTTTTCCGGCACTATCCCATTCAAGACCCGGCACGCTCAGTGCGCCTGCGCCGTTGTCTACCGTGTAGGTTAAAGTGGATGTAAACCCACTCTCATCCTTTCTAAACTAATTCCATAGTACTGATCTATAAGGATATACATGTCTCCTGCATGTATAGAAAGAAAGATGACCGCTCAGTAGTAATCAAGGAGCCTCCTCACTAGAACCAAAACCTGGGTGCCGGCAATGCAATGGTAATGCAAAAATATAAAGGAAACTTGGACAGCCGCACTCCAAAAAATTTCCCTTTAATTAAAATCACTCACAAAAAGAACATGCCACAGCAAAAATTGGACAAAAGCCAACGCGTTTCGCACTGTAGCTTCAGTGCTTACTCATAGCTAGTACATCTCCTGCATGTATCCTTACCTGTCAAATGTCTCCCCTCTGTCTGTTATAAGAACTGAAAAACTGCAGATTCTGTGGATGGATCTGTTGTCTGAGAAGAGGAGAATAAGGGGGGATATGATCCACATGTACAAATATATAAGGGGTCCATACAGTGAACTTGGTGTTGAGTTATTCACTTTACGGTCAACACTGAGGACAAGGGGGCACTCTTTACGTCTAGAGGAAAAGAGATTTCGGGGCTATATCCACAGACGAAGTACGCCGGCGTATCTACTCATACACCGGTGTACTTTCAAATTTCCCACGTCGTATCGTTGTTTTGAATCCTCAAACCAAGATACGACGGCTTCTGGGTTAGATCCGACGGGTGTGTGTCTTCGTACGCCTTCGGATCTAAGATGCAATACTTCGGCGTCCGCTGGGTGGCGTTTTCCGCGTCGGGTATGCAAATTACCGATTTACGACGATCCACGAACGTAACCGCGGCCGTCGCATTTTCTAACGTCGTCTGTAGTCGGCTTTTTCCGGCGTATGGTTAAAGCTGGTATTTTTCGGCGTATACATAGACTTGCCATGTTAAGTATGGCCGTCGTTCCCGCGTCGAAATTTGATTTTTTTTTTTTTTTGCGTAAGTCGTCTGTGAATAGGGATGGACGTAACTCACGTCTAAGTTAAAAAAATGACGTCGTTGCGACTTCATTTCGTGCAAAGCACGGCGGGAAATTTCTTGACGACGCATGCGCATTTCATTCGGCGCGGGGACGCGCTTCATTTAAACGAAACCCGCCCCCAACCCGCCCAATTTCAAATCCGCCGCCAGAAATACACTACGCTGCCGTAACTTACGTCGCAAAATCGCTGAGGATTCGAAAATGCGCCAGGTAAGGTACGGCGGCTTAGTGTATCTCTGATACGCTGCGTCGATCTACATGTATGTGGATCTGGCCCTTCATCTCCAAATACGGAAAGGTTTCTTCATGTCCACTTAAACTATAGGATAGTTAATTTATCCCTTAACTACCCCCATTTGTGAGGGTCGGGGTTTTTGTTTAAAGTCCCATGCAAATCAATGGGAAATGTATGTTCCCACATAACTTCTGTACGCCTGGAGATATTTCAATAATACCTGGTACACATATTACTTATATGCCAAATAAAAATATATGACACTTAAATTAACCCTTACCTACACCCTTATATAAAAGATGGGTATATTTATATTACTATGATTTTCCTCCCCAAAAGGTTAAGATAGGAAGACCGGGCAACGCCGTGTATTCAGCTAGTTTAGCATAAAAGACAGGATTGAAGATAGACTCACAGCGCCTAGGAATCCCCCGGGGACGCAGAACTCCCAGCACATACTATGGCCCCGGCAGTAACTTTTTCCAACGGATAATTATTTATGAGCATGCCGCCATGCGGAATCCCGGTATTAGCTGGAGACGGCGCCGTAAATTTTACAGCAGACGGAAACGACGATAAGTGTGAGCGATGGAACCTCGACTTTACAATCTTCCAGGCTCTCAAGCAGTTAAAGCTATATAGGGAAAAACCTCTGTGAATCGTCTGGCACCGTAATGGGTAATTATCTGCCATGAGTCAGCCTGCTCTTGCACGGTCGCCATGGCGACGGCCCATGCTGCAGGTGAGGATTTTTTGCCTTTCTGCGTTTTGCAACCATTTCCAGTAATAAAGAGCTATGCGTGCTGGGTTTTAGTCATAAGGATGAACCATGAATTACTCTTGTAATGCCGTAGACGAGGAATTATGCCTCCAGTGTTTACAATAAATTTTTGAAAATAAATAAATAAAGTGACAAGGGAAAATGATGGGTGTCTGTATAGATCTTCCTGACCTTGGGTAGAAAATTAATGTCTGATGGCGCATTAATCCCGAGGGTTGGCTGGCTCCATACTTAAAACGCACCTGTAGTTTTGTCGCAAGATGTATTCGGTAAAAAGGAGGAGAGGGAAGGTTTGCACTGTTTTTTCTTTTCAATTACGAATATTAAAGTTTTTTTTTAAGCTGTTATTTTATAGCTGGGCTCCAGGCAAACAATTAAATACACAAATAAAATGCATACATGGCACCGTGTTACTTTCAAGATACCATCCAGAACAGAGGTGCATGTGCGCCAATACGCAGGCTACAGTACATGTTGCCGAGAATGTGTTTCTAGCACGACAGCATCGCGCTGATTCTCGGCGACATGGTGCCGACATCTCGCACTCGCTGGAATAGACAAAGCACATTCCAGCGAGCGCGTCATAGAAGCGACGGGGATCCGACTTGGATTCCCGCCAATTCTAGGTGCGGCATTTGGTATGCATTCCTGAGAGGGAGAACTCCACGCCAATTTTTAAATAAAAAAACGACATGGGTCCCCCCCCCCAGGAGCATACCAGGCCCTTAGGTCTGGTATGAGTTGTAAGGAGACCCCCCCTACGCCGAAAAGCCGACGTAGGGGGTCCCCCTACAATCCATACCAGACCTGTATCCAAAGCACGCTACCCGGCCGGCCAGGAAAGGAGTGGGGACGGGTGAGCGCCCCCCCCCCTCCTGAGCCGTACCAGGCCGCATGCCCTCAACATGGGGGGGCTTTGTCTCCATCGCGACAAGCCAGCTTGGCGCTGGCTCCCGCGATGGGGCTCGTAGGTGGTCAATCTCGCCGAGAAAGGGAGCGAGATTGACACAATATCGCGGTCACCCACTGTAGGTACTTCCACCAGTATCCTGCATGGGCACGCTTGTTTGCAAAAAAAAATGCGCAGGCACGTTGGGTAGACATCTGTGCATGCAGACATATTTGCATGCATCCAATTCCTGAACTGGTACCAAATGGCCTATTTAAAGGTAAGAGTAGTGACAGATCATTAGAAAACACAAGGCAGAGAGGGCGCACAGGCCTTGCACATTATCCCAATAACACCTTTATTAATACTCCAACATGATGGTACTCACAAACACTTGTGATATCAAAGCCCATCAGAGTAAGCATTAGCATCAAAGTCGCTCAACCAACTGCACATGCTCCTCAGCTTGGAAGGACACAACCTGAATCCTATCTGGCGTAAGCGTTTCAAGGGTAGTATCCCTTCCCTCAGTTTTGCTATAAAGAAGGGGGTACTACGCTTGAAACACGTAAGCCAGCTAGGACAAGGTAGTGTCCTTCCAAGCGGAGGCGCACTTGCAGTAAATAGAGAGTAGTACCCCCTTCTTTAGAGAAAAACTGAGGGAAGTGATACTACCCTTGAAATTCATACGCCGGATGGGATTCAGGTGGTGTCCTTCCAAGCTGAGGAGCACGAGCAGTTAGTCGAGCGACTTTGATGCTAATGATTACTCTGATGGGCTTTGATATCACAAGTGTTTGTGAGTACAATTTTGTTGGAGTATTATTAAATGTGTTATTGGGATAATGCACTAGGCCAGTGCGCCCTCTCTTCTTTGTGTATGACCTTGGCTTGGATCCAGACCCCAACTCTCTTTCTCTACACCCTATTGCTCACCTGTGTATGACCATGGCTTGGATCCAGACTCCAACTCTCTCTCTCTCTACACTCTATTGCTCACCTGTGTATGCCCTTTGCTTGGATCCATACCCCAACTCTCTTCCTCTACACCCTATTACTCACCTGGGTATGACCTTAGCTTGTATCCATACCCCAACTCTCTTTCTCTACACCCTATTGCTCACCTTTGCGTGACCTTGACTTGGATCCATACCCTAACTCTCTCTCTCTCTCTTTACACCCTATTGATCCAGCCCAAACACTCTCTCTTTACACCCTATTACTCACCTGTGTATGGCTTTGGCTTGGATCCAGACCCCAACTCTCTCTCTCTCTCTCTCTCTCTCTCTCTCTCTCTCTCTATCTATCTATCTCTACATGCTGTTGCTCACATGTGTATGACCTTGGCTTGGCCCTTGACTTCGACACTTGACTTCAACACTGCTACCCTCCAGTTCTTCCCTGCTGGTCCTATTCTGCATCATCTTTATCTACCACAGGGGGGGGGGGGCTTGACAACCATTGGATCCAAGCTTGTTAAAATAATGGTCAACGATTGCCTGAAATTTTGACTTAATGGACTAACACTTATGGTATTACACCACCATCTAGAATTTAAAGTCAGTAATGTTTCCCTCATAGAATTTATGTACATTTGAGTGACAGACCCTATGCAGTTTAAATGTGGTTATACAGTCAAGGCCCAGTCCCCCTGCTATTAAAAAAAAGTCTCATCAAAAGAGAAAAGTTCAAGTTTTTTTTATCTTAACCGACACAACCCCCAACCCCCATTCCCAACTGACCTCCCTGTCTAGATGAGGATAACCTCACTCTTCTCCTAGCTAGATGCAGGGGAATACAGAGCAGCCAAAAGTGCACATTGGAACCACCTCCACCGGACTGGAACGTCTTCTTGGGAAATTTGACCTGCTCTGCATTTTCCAGGAATCTTGCTGGAAGGATGGTGAAGTCACACACAACAATGATCAGAGTGAGGTAAGTATAAAATCATTTTTTTTTTTCTTTACAGGTTGCTTTTACACCTACTAACAAAAGATGATTTTTACAGGAGTAGGGGGCCCAGACAATATATGTGGACCTTAACTTTAATATATACAGTAGGTTAAAGTGGATTTGAAGTCTTGGGTATGCCAAACTGCGAGCAGACAGACTATTATTGCAGAAGAGATATGCAATGTCTCTTCTGTAATAATAGGCACTTACCTGCCTGCTCACAGTGATCTCTGGCATGTAAACTTAGCTGCACATGCGCAACTCAGCTTACAGTGTCGGCTGATCACTCGGAGCCAGGTTAAGTGGCTCCTGCACATGTGCAGCAGGCAGGGCTGTCTTTAAAAATGATTGGACCCAGGGCAAACATTTTGTTGGGCCCTCCCGAATCCACTTGTCAACTATTTTCAGGCAGTGTAGGCTCAAAGTAGAAGCTGCTTTGGGCCCCACAACAATGACTGGGCCCGGGGTAGCAGCCCCTTTTGCCCTGCCTTACAGATGGCTCTGGCAGCAAGAGTGATGTCATCCCATGCTGGCCAATGAAGTTGGCCGAAGACTGGCACACAAAAGAAGATACATGCTCCAGTGATGGATTGGGACTGTTGGAAGAAAGGTAAATAAGGAGCCCTTTAGTCTCACTTCTAATAGCAACTGTCTTCTAAAAATGTGGGAATGTCATGCAGCTGTGCAAAACTTAGTCCTCCTTACATTATTTTATTTGTGGACAGGATTTCATAGAGTAACAATCTATTCTTTGAAAAGAAAAAGAAGAGAAATGATCTACAAACTCCACTAAAATCATCCAGAGCCTGTAATATACAACCAGATAAAAAAAAATGGGGAGAAAGAAACTGCTTAAAGACTGCAACAAACTAGTAGTTTAACACAACCTGATACGTCGTTGTATCTCTGTGATCCGCCTGTCGCAACTATGCAGCTAATTCATAGAATCAGTTCCGCATAGATAGCCCTAAGATCCGACAGGTGTAATTGACTTACACAGTCGGATCTTAGGATGCAATTCTAGGCCGGCCGCTAGGTGGCGATTCCATTGCGGTCGGCGTAGAATATGCAAATGACTAGTTACGGCGATTCACGAACGTATGCTTTACCCGTCGCTCTAAATTTACGTTGTTTCCGTCGAGATACGCCACGTAAAACTAAGGCTGCCCTCTAGGTGGTGTAACCCATGTTAAGTATGGCTGTCGTTCCCACGTCGAAATTTTAAAATTCACGTTGTTTGCGTAAGTCGTCCGTGAATGGCGCTGGACGCCATTTATGTTAACGTCGAAACCAATGACGTCCTTGCGACGTCATTTAGCACAATGCACGTCGGGTAATTTGACGGACGGAGCATGCGCAGTATGTTCAGCGCGGGAACGCGCCTAATTTAAATGGTGCCCGCCCCATTTGAATTAGGCGGGCTTGCGCCGAGCGGATTTACGTTACACCGCCGCAAGTTTACAGGTAAGAGCTTTGTGAATCAGGCACTTACGCTGTAAACCTGCGGCGGTGTAACGTAAATGGGATACGTTACGCCGCCGCAGCGTAACGTAATTGTACCTGAATCTGGCCCAGGGAGTTTGCACTACCGTGAAAGATAAAATTGAATAGCCCAAATTGCTGACTTTGTTTTGTCTACCAACATTTGTAACTGTACATATAATTAAGGATGGTATCAAGAATGCCCCATACAAATCATTTTTTTTAAATAAAATAATTTTTAATAAAAAGTTTTTGTTGTTTTTCACATAGAGAAAATAAAGAAAAGAGATGCCTGGTCAGATAAAAAGCATAACCAGACAACTGTACATTTCCTAGAGTAACAATCTATTTTTTTTAAAGAAAAAGAAGAGAAATTATCTTACAAACTCCACTAAAATCATCCAGAGCCTGTAATATACAACCAGATACAACCCAAAAAATGGGGATAAACAAACTGCTTAAAGACTGCAACAATTTAGTAGTTTAACACGAAAAAAACAATTATTCAAAATAATGAAAAAAAAAGAAAAAAATATTAACAATAGGAGTCATTTTACTACAGAAAATAATATAAAACATACCCAGATACATATGCACCCCATAAAAACAATACCCACCACAAGAAAATAAAATATATTGAGAGATATCTAAAACAATTTTGTCCCATAGTATTAACATCATCAACACATGGAATGGAAATAAATAACACAAAACAGAAAGATATACATTGTATTTTTGTTACAAAAATTTCAAAATCTTTAAAACAGGAAGTTTGCACTACCCCAAAAGATAACATTTAGTAGCACAAATTGTTGACTTTGTTTTGTCTACCAACATTTGTAACTGTACATAGAATTAAGGATGGCATCAAGAATGCCCCATACAAATATTTTTTTTAGATTAAAAAAATAATAATAATAATAATAATAATAATAATAATAATAATAATAATAATAATAATAATAATAATACATGTTTGTTGTTTTTCCCATAGAGAAAATAAAGAAAATAGATGCCTGGTCAGATAAAAAACATAACCAGACATGTTTGTTTTGTTTTGTTTTTTAAATTGATTGATTTTTAATTGCTTGTTATCTTTCATCCCTTTTATCACTATTTATAAGATTTTGACATTTTTGTAATAAATACAATGATTTTTTTCCATTTTTGTGTTATTCATTTTTATTGCATCTGTTAATGTGCTTAACAACCTCATTGTGTAGACAGGGAATGGTTATGTACTTTGAAGGTGATCAACGCTGCAATATAATAGGGGGGGACCAAGGATCACCAGTCTTGGATATATTAGTGGCTATTTTCATACTGAACAATAGATACATTATGGAAATGATTGCCACTTTATGTAATTGCCTCATCATAAATGTCTCATTACATTATATGGATCTTTTGATGGGTATTGTTTGTATGTATACCTTGGTATAATTGTATTATTTCCCGTAATAAAATTTGCCTTTTTGATGGTCCTATCGTTAATCATTTTTTTTTATTTATTATTCATTTCCATCATTATTCTGATTAACTGTAATTTTGTGTTCAAATACTAGTCAGTTGCAGTCTTTAACCCCTTCGCAACGAAATAACACAAATATTTGGCCCCAATAGCATCTTGCCGTGAGCTCCGGGCCCTGTAATAACAATCGGGACCCGGAACTCGAGATTCAGAGTCACCTGATTGCTGTGATAGCCTCTGATTGGCTATCACAGTGATCAGTCACTGTGAAGCCCGCCCTTGTGTTTCTTTTCTCTGTGAATGTAGGAGAGAAATACATTGGCCCAGATTCACAACGGAGATACGACGGCGTATCTCCAGATACGCCGTCGTATCTCAGCGTTGTGCCGTCGTATCTATGCGACTGATTCTTAGAATCAGTTACGCATAGATATCCATTAGATCCGACAGGCGTAAGTCTCTTACGCCGTCGGATCTTAACTGCATTTTTTTTTTGCCCGCTAGGTGGCGCTTCTGTCAAATTATCTAGATACGCGAATTCCCAAACGTACGCGCGGACGTAGCCGCAATGCACACTGGGAAATGTAGGTGCACGGTGCATGCGTAGTTGAAAAAAAACGTCAATCACGTCGGGTCAAGCCTCATTATCATAAAACACGCCCCCTTAGACAAATTTGAATTAGGCGCCCTTACGCCCGCCCGCTTTAGGCTACGCCGCCGTAAATTAGCAGGCAAGTACATTGTGAATCATGTACTTGCCTCGCTAACTTACGGCGGCGTAGCTTAAATGCCTTAAGCTACGCCGCCTTAAAGTTGCGGCCATCTATGTGAATCTAGCTAAAAGTATCCACATCCAACCCGCTCCCATCAGGTGGAAACTCATATATGATATGTACGGTTTTTAGTAACACATGTCAAAGTTGCAACATTGTATTTAGGCATCAAGATTTGTTTTACCCTTAGGCGTGAAGGGGTTAAAAAAAATCCAATCTCCTAAAACCTCCAAAGGGCGCCATTCTTTACCATAATTGATGGCAGAAATAACACGGCTGCAAAGACAGAGTTCCAAATCCAATTCTTCTGTACCTATTTGATATCAATGCGAGTCACATGATTAGCGCGACGTACAGTACATTCCAAGTTATCATTTCATCAATCTGCGGCTGAGAAAGGTTTATCTTGTGCCGGCCTCCTACTGGTGTGATCAATAGAACACAAGAAAACAACTATCAGTTGTAGAACATTCTTCAACTCATGGGTGTGATCTCTCGTCCCCGAGGCCATAATATAGAGAGGATTGCACTCAATCACATGCGTCGGCCTTCTTCTTTTTCTTTGCTTGTTGGGAATAGCGCATGGCATTCTGTAGCTTAGGAGCGATGGAGCGTGCCAGGATTAATCAGCGCTATTTGTCCCTCTCCGATGGATCTAATTTTGTGACATTTTAACGAAGATGAATCAGAAACTAACCAAGATGTGTCTGGTATTCAATGAGCGGATGAATTGGCCTTCGGGTTGGGAGGGAGAAGGCCACTCAGCTTGGACTGTAGTTGACTGTATGTGATGATAGCCGGTCTTGTTCCATTACAAGTTAATCTGTACACAGTATGGTAAAAGACCAACTCCACTTTAAAGCAGAGTTCTGGCTGAAATTAGAATTTTTGGATAAAAATACCCCTTCAGTACTCATGCTTGGTGTATTACAGAATACTAAGGTCCGTTTAGTCATTTTGCAGGATCAATTTCGTACTTTTGGAAGTCTCAGCAGACCACGACCATCTCTTGTGTGGGCCCAATGAATACATATTTAGTTACCCTCTTATTATTAAAATGGTTGGTTATTATTAACCACTTAAGACCCGGACCTTTAAGCAGCTAAAGTAACCGGCCAGGTTTTGCGATTCGGCACTGCGTCGCTTTAACAGGCAATTGCGCGGTCGTGCGACGTGGCTCCCAAACAAAATTGACGTCCTTTTTTTCCCACAAATAGAGCTTTCTTTTGGTGGTATTTGATCACCTCTGAGTTTTTTTTTTTTTTGCGCTATAAACAAAAAAAGAGCGACAATTTTGAAAAAAAACACAATATTTTTTACTTTTTGCTATAATAAATATCCCATTTAAAAAAAAAAAACTATGGGCCAGATTCAGGTACATTTGCGGCGGTCTAACGTATCCCATTTACGTTACACTGCCGCA
This sequence comes from Rana temporaria, assembly GCF_905171775.1. Classification (NCBI taxonomy): domain Eukaryota; kingdom Metazoa; phylum Chordata; class Amphibia; order Anura; family Ranidae; genus Rana; species Rana temporaria. The sequence goes on along the minus strand of NC_053499.1, from coordinate 13,901,397 downwards.
AGTTTTAAGTGCAAGTGCTTGATTCACAAAGCACTTGCCTGTAAACTTGCGGCAGCGTAGCGTAAATGCGTCCGGCGCAAGCCCGCCTAATTCAAATTAGGCGTGTACCATTTAAATTAGGCTTGTTCCCGCGCTGACTGTTCTGCGCATGCAGAACATTCGGACATCTTACGCAAAAAAAATATTGAAATTTGACGCGGGAACGACGGCCATACTTTAACATGGGCTGTCTATTGTTACACCACATCAATAGCAGCCGTAACTTTGCGATGGGAAAAACCGACTAGCGACGACGTAACAAACGCGCGTACCTTCGTGGATCGCCGTAAAAGCAAATTTGCATACCCGACGCATCCTAAGATCCGAAGGCGTACTAAGGCGTACGCCTGTCGGATCTTAGCCAAATGCCGTCGTATCTTGTTTGTGAATCACACTACTCTCCTGTAGTCCAAGGGAAGGGGTCAAGCATGACACTCCACACCAGGGAGAAAGCCTTGCATTACTGTGTGGAGTTACAGACAGAAGAACAGGAAGTGAGGATTTCTCAGAAGAAATAAGGACATTTAAAAGCAAAATGGAAGGATGAGGTAAGTGAAGGAGGACGGCACTAAGGTAAAGGAAGCTATTTAGGAAAAAAAATTGTACCTTCACAACCCCTTTAATAATAACCAACTATTAATAATAAGAGGGTAACTAAATATGTATTCATTGGGCCCAAGGATTCAATATTTTTTCTAATTATTTCTTGGTGTCATTCAGAATACTGGCTATCTTTTTGTGGGTTATTATCAAAGAGATATTTTGTTTGACCTGACAGAGGGAGACTGAAGGGGGCAGATCCACAGAGAGAGTACGCCGGCGTATCTACTGATACGCCGGCGTACTTTCAAATTTCCCGCGTCGTATCTTTGGTTTGAATCCTCAAACCAAGATACGACGGCATCTGGGTTTGATCCGACAGGCGTATGGCTTCGTACACCTTTGGATCTTAGATGCAATACTTCGGCGTCTGCTGGGTGGAGTTCTCGTAGTTTTCCGCGTCGAGTATGCAAATTAGCTATTTCCGACAATCCACGAACGTACGCGCGGCCGTCGCATTCTCTTACGTCGTCTCTAGTCGGCTTTTTTCCGGCGTATAGTTAAAGCTGCTATTTTGCGGCGTATAGTTAGACTTGCCATGTTAAGTATGGCCGTCGTTCCCGCGTCGAAATTTGAATTTTTTTTTTTTTTGCGCAAGTCGTTCGTAAATCGGGATGGACGTAATTTACGTCCAGGTCAAAACCAATGACGTCCTTGCGACGTCATTTAGCGCAATGCACGGCGGGAAATTTAGGGACGGCGCATGTGCAGTTCGTTCGGTGCGGGGACACACTTCATTTAAATGAAACACGCCCCCCTACTCGCCGATTTGAATTAGGCGCCCTTACGCCGCAAGAGATACACTACGCCACCGTAACTTACGGCGCAAATTCTTTGTGGATTCAAAGCTGCCAAAAGTAAGTTACAGCGGCGTAGCGTATCTCACATACGCTGCGCCCATCTAATTGTATGTGGATCTGCCCCAAGGTTTCTTCCATGATCTAGCGGTAGTTATCTTAGCTGCTAGAAGAATACAATCATCAGATATCATTTTGTATCTCTTTCCTGTTGGTGGTTTCCAATTTTGTGATCCCAAAGCCCATACAGATTCTCTGCTCTATACATCACCATGGAACCTTTTGTTTCATCATTGTCATAAATGGAACCTTGCGGTTGTTGAGTGAATTTGTGAACGGGACTTTTTTTCTACCTTGTTTTGTTTCAGCACATGACCTTCACATCCTCATTCCGGGCACTGCAACAAATGGGAAAGCCGATTAAAAAAAAAAAAAAAAGAAGAAAAATCCTAATCATACAGAATTAAATGACTCAAAATGTTGCTAATTACTTTTTAATTTCTATAGAGATGTTTACAGAGCTCTGTACAATGAGTATTAATACACTGCTTGAAACGGCTGCTAATTTTCCCATATTGTGTGACTTAATCTCAATTAGTATAAATCACATTGTCATCATCACTAATTGCAAATTCTGTCAACTAAATACTAATGTGTCTTTACCAGGAATCAAAGACCTCATATTTTTTTTTTTTATTAATTTTAGGAAAATTAGCTACACATTGACAATTTCACACCTGGATTCATTCTGGAATTGGAATGGTGGAGCACTGAACTGCAGACTGATGTTCTGATTGGATGGAATTACTACTTTGATGGGTAGAGCCCTTACATTGCCCATAGGATAGTCAACTTATGTGACTAAAATCATTCTGGAATTGGAATGGTGGAGCACTGAACTGCAGACTGGGGTTCTGATTGGATGGAATTACTACTTTGATGGGTAGAGCCCTTACATTGCCCATAGGATAGTCAACTTATGTGACTAAAATCATTCTGGAATTGGAATGGTGGAGCACTGAACTGCAGACTGGGGTTCTGATTGGATGGAATTACTACTTTGATGGGTAGAGCCCTTACATTGCCCATAGGCAGGCCCGGATTCCAGACAAGGCCAACAAGGCCAGGCCTCGGGGCGGCAGTGGGTGCAGGGGCGGCACTGTGGCTGAGAGGAGAGGACACTTTCACTTTCATTTCGGGAGTTACCCCCTGTCATGTGGATGGTGAGAGGAGAGAAAACAGAGGGAAGAGGAGGTGAGATGGTTCTCGGCAGCAGCACACCCCCTCCCGGTTCTCAATGTCATTTTGTCATTTTTGGCAGCAGCACCCCCCAATGCTCAATGTCATTTTTGGCAGCAACACCCCCCAGGTTCTCAGTGTCATTTTCGGCATTACCAATCTCAGTCCCCCTCCCCCCTCCGCTTCTCAATGCATCTCAGTATCCTGCCGAAAAAGTCCCCCGCGCTAGGGGTCAAGTCCTGGGGAAAAAAGTGTGGGAACTCCCACCCAAGATCCACTCCCCCACGAAAAAAAAAATGATGCGCTCATATGCATAATTACTAAACCGCATGTTTTTTCTAAATCCCGCGATAACTCGCGGCAGACCTCCGCAATGTCTCCTGGAAAGAATGACAAAAGCTCCCAGGAGATATTGCGGCATCGAGGATGTGACGGAATACCCGCACACTACGCGATGAATCCATATACAGGAAGAGGCCAGTAACATAAAGGATTACTAAGGTTCGCCTGCCCCTGACAGTGACTCGAGCTGGGCATCGCCGCTTAGTGAAGGATTGGCTCGGGCGGCTCGGCTGCTCTCGGCTGCTCTAGTCCTGCAAAGGGAACTGAGTTCCTGCTGTGAAAAAAGTGCAGGAACTCCGTTCCCAAGCGTTCCTTTAGGACTTGAGCCCTGCCCGGCGCATAACGTCCCCCCTGTACTGTGTAGACAAGAGCGGCATTGAAGGACCCGGCCTTGGGGCGGCAAAGGGAGTAAATCCAGGCCTGTCCATAGGATAGTCAACTTATGTGACTAAAATCATTCTGGAATTGGATTGGTGGAGCAATGGACTGCAGACTCAATGGGGTTCTGATTGGATGGAATTACTACTTTGATGGGGAGGGCCATTACATTGCCCATAGGATAGTCAACTTATGTGACTAAAATCATTCTGGAATTGGATTGGTGGAGCAATGGACCCAAACTTAGTGGGGGTTCTGATTAGATGAAAATAATACTTTGAGGGCTTCTACTAGAGCAGTGATTGCAAACCTCTGCACCCCCGATGTTTTGGAACTACATTCCCATGATGCTCAATAAGGATGGGTGAACGGTTCGGCCCGAGCATAAGTTCGGGCCGAAACTTTGGTTGTTCGGGCGAACAACGAACAATATGTGGAGCTCGGGGCAAATTCAAAAGCCATGGAGCCTCGTTAAAGTCTATGGGACACTAACATGAAAAAACAAAAGTGCTAATTTTAAAGGCTTATATGCAAGTTATTGTCATAAAAAGTGTTTGGGGACCGGGGTCCTGCCCCAGGGGACATGTATCAATGCAAAACAAGTTTTAAAAACGGCAGTGATTTTAATAATGCTTAAAGTGAAACAAGAAAAATGAAATATTCCTTTAACCACTTCATATTCGGGCCACTGTTGTTTGACGGCCACAAGGTGGCTCTACAATGCCAGGAGGACGTCTATTGACGTCCTCAGCTCCTCCGGCCACTGGGGGGCACGTGAGCGCCGCCGGTGGCGCGTGCCCGCCACGTCACTGAGGTGCCGATGCGCGTGCCTGGCGGCCGCGATGTCCGCTAAGTACCCGCGATCGGCTGTTACATAGACAAGGACGTGGATCTGTGTGTGTAAAAACCACAGATCCACGTCCTGTCAGGGAGAGGAGACCGATCCCTTGTGTATAGGGACACAGATCAGTAACCTCCCCCAGTCAGTCCCCTCCCCCCACAGTAAGAATCACTCCTAGGGAACACATTTAACCCCTTCCTCGCCCCCTAGTGTTGACCCCTTCCCTGCCAGTCACATTTATACAGTAATCAGTGCATATTTATAGCACTGTTAGCTGTATAAATGTAAATGGTCCCAAAAATGTGTCAAAAGTGTCCGATGTGTCCGCTATAATGTCGCAGTCCTAATAAAAATCACAGATCGCCGCCATTACTAGTAAAAAAATAATAATAACATTTTTTTTATATTTCTATCCCCTATTTTGTAGGTGCTATAACTTTTGGGCAAACCAATCACTATACGCTTATTGCAAAAAAAATGTTACCAAGAATATGTAGAAGAATACGTATCGGCCTAAACTGAGAAAAGAATATGTTTTAAAAAAAAAATGATATTTATTATAGCAAAAAGTAAAAAATATTGTGTTTTTTTTCAAAATTTTCACTCTTTTTTTGTTTATAGCGCAAAAAATAAAACCCGCAGAGATGATCAAATACCACCAAAAGAAAGCTCTATTTGTGGGGAAAAAAGGACGTCAATTTTGTTTGGGAGCCACGTCGCACGACCGCGCAATTTTCATTCAAAGCGTGACCGTGCCGAAAGCTGAAATTTCGCCTGGGCAGGAAGGGGGTATATGTGCCCAGTAAGCAAGTGGTTACATTTCGTGCCTGGGGGGTGTCTATAGTATGCCTGTAAAGTGGCACATGTTTCCCGTGCTTAGAACAGTCCTTGCAGCAAAAATTACATTTTTAAAGGAAAAAAAGTAATTTAAAACCGATCACGGGTGTAATGAATTGTTGGGTACAGCGTTGCACGAACGCGTAATAGTCAGTTAAAGCAACGCAGTGCCGTATGGCAAAAAATTACCTGGTCATAAAGGGGGGGGGGAATCTTCCAGAGGGCAAGTGGTTAAGTAAGCAACTTGTTCATTTACAGGGGAGACCAGAAAAAACTTGAGATAGGGTCTATTTAAGTAAATTGGGGAAAAACTTTCTTTTTTTGGGGGGGTTTGATAGGTAAAATTCGCATTTGGTCCCATTGATGACCTGCTGGTGGTCATTGGCTCTGGCTTTTTTTTTTAAACTTTGATACATCAGGCCCTATGTACACTTCATCTGATATTATATCAGTACATTTCTCATGAATGAACAAGCAAGGCTGCCGAGCCCGTAGCCACTGATCCCGGTTCAGACTGAGGACGGGGAGCCAACACAAAATACGAGATGCTGAATTTGATCATTTAATGATAATTTCTTTTTATCACTGATTTTATTGTTTGATGTTGCTCGCCAAACAAACTGTAAAACAAATATCGTCACGGGCATTATGAAATATTCAACAGCTCTGGCTTTCATGTCGGGCTCAGATGAAAAGTCTCACAACACATCTGTAGAATTTAAAAGGGGGACATGGAGGTCTTTCTTGTGTAAAAGGCATTTTACAATTGAAATGAACTCCAGGTTAAATTAAACTTTAGTCTTTGTGTCATGTTTATAGATACACAGAATGTCAAAGTCTTAAAGAGGTTGTAAGGATTTTTTTTTTCCCCCTGTATAACTAATGTCTATGAGGTACTTATATCGGTAAAATTATTCATTTTCTTATAAGTCATGTATATACCTGTTGAAAGAGAGCATGCATATACAGTACCTGTCACCGAGAATGTGTTTCCAGCACGACGACATCGCGCTGATTCTCGGCGACGTGGTGCCGACATCTCGCACTCGCTGGAATAGGAAAAGCACATTCCAGCGAGTCATAGAAGCGACGGGGATCCGACTTGGATTCCCGGCAATTCTAGCCGCTGCGTTTGGTATGAATCATGAGGGGGAACTCCACGCCAAATTTTAAATAAAAAAACGGCGTGGGTTCCCCCCCAGGGGCATACCAGGCCCTTAGGTCTGGTATGGATTGTAAGGAGAACCCCCTACGCCGAAAAAACGGCATGGGGGTCCCCCCACAATCCATACCAGACCTGTATCCAAGCATGCCGCCCAGCCGGTCAGGAAAGGAGTGGGGACGAGCGAGCGCCCCCCCCCCCTCCTGAGCCATACCAGGCCGCATGCCCTCAACATGGGGGGGTTGGATGCTCTGGGCAGTGGGGCGCCCTGCGGCCCCCCCACCCCAAAGCACCCTGTCACCATGTTGATAAGGACAGGGCCTCTTCCCGACAACCCTGGCCGTTGGTTGTTGGGGTCTGCGGGTGGAGGGGTTATCGGAATATGGGATCCTTTTAATTAGGGGGCCCCCAGATACCGGCCCCCCACCCTAGGTGAATAAATATATGGGGTACATCGTACCCCTACCCATTCACCTGAAAGAAAAATGTCAATAAAATAAACACACAACACAGGGTTTTAAAATAATGTATTAGTCATCTCCGGGGGTCTTCTCTGCTCTCCGGGGGTCTTCTCCACTCTCCTGGGGGTCTTCTTCCATCTTCCCCGCTCTCCGCTGTCGCCTCGGCGCTCCCCGGTTCTTCTCCCGCTCGCTCTCCGGTGCCTTCTTCGGGGCTGGCTCTCTTACTAGCAGCGGCCAGCCCGGTCTTTTGCCTTCTTCTTTTCTTCCGATGTTGATGCAACGCTTCTTCCCGCTGTAATGCCGGGTACGCGGCTCGCACCGATTTATATAGGCCTCTTATGACGTCACGGTTCCATCATGCTCCGTGGGTCCCTCTGGCTTTCCTGTAATCCTTCTGTCATCTATTTCCGGGTTTGCGATGCGCGTTCGTTGTAGCAACGTCACCGTAATACTAAAACTACAGTTCCCACTATGCTTAGCGGTGTCACGCATGCGCAGAGCTGTTTTTTTTTAATAATCCAGCCTAACGAGATCGAGCAAAGTTCTAATGCCACGTACACACAATCAGTTCATCCGATGAAAACGGACCGATGGATTTTTTTCATCAGATATCCGATGAAGCTGACTTTCATCAGTCTTGCCTACACACCATCAGTTAAAAATCTGACCGTGTCCAACGCGGTCACGTAAAACACAACGACGTGCAGAGAAAAATGAAGTTCAATGTTTCCGAGCATGAGTCGACTTGATTCTGAGCATGCGTGGATTTTTGACCGATGGATTTCCCCACAGACGAACGTTTTTTTTCTATTGGTTTTTTAACCATCAGAAATTTTTAAAACAGGTTCCATTTTTTTCCACCGATGGGGGAAAAAATGATGGGGCCCACACACGATCGGTTCGTCCGATGAAAACGGTCCATCGGACCGTCTTGATCAGACGAACTGATCGTGTGTACAGGGCATCAGAGAACTAAGCACTGCGGAGGCGGAGCTGCGTGTCGGTAAACACTCCCACTTACACACAGCCCCTGTCTATCTCTAAAATGTGGAGAGCGTCTTGACGCTCTCATGTAGTTCGAAAGGGGGGGGGCGAGCACGGCACTTCCCACCAAGGGGAACAGCTCGCTACACTGTGTGAGAGAAGAACAGGAAGTAAGAATTTCTAAGAGGAAAAAAAGAAATTTAGAAGCAAAATCGAAGGATAAGGTAAGTGAAGGAGGACTGGCTTAGGTTCAAGGAAGCAAGGTAGGAAAAATTATTTTACCTTTACAGCCCCTTTAAATCCAAAAGCAAGCATTTATTATATTGCAGCTTTTCAGTTCTTAGCTGTGGTGGCGGCATATGTAGGGTTGCCACCTGTCTAAGATTCACCTGGACAGTTCGGGTTTTGAATTATGTGTCCGGGTTTCAGCCCCCCTGAAACCCGGACACATTGTTCAGACATAAATGTGGCTCAGAACAGGGTCTGACAGGAGGGTGAGGCGGCACTATGCACGCCACATTATTATTCTCTTTGGAGCACCCAAAGGTGTCCCAGGTCTGGTGTCCTATAGTGTACACTAGAAGAAAAAAAAAAGAAAAGCACCACTAAAGTGTTAGGGTTTGGCTTGAAGAAAAAATGGCAACCCTAGGCAAAGAACATGCGAACGGGGTGCGTGAAAATGCGACACGCACATGAAAAATCAAAAGTGCTAGTTTTAAAGGCTTTTATGCAAATTATTTCCGTCCTAAGTGTATGGGGACCCGGGTCCTGCCCCAGGGGACATGTATCAATGCAAAAAAAGTTTTAAAAACAAAAGTTTTTTCAAGAGCAGTGACTTTAAGAATGCCTAAAGTGAAACAATAAACATGAAATATCCCTTTAAATATCATGCCTTAGGGGTCCCCATAGTCTGCCTGTAAAATGGCGCATCTGTCTGATGTGATTTACAGTCCTGCAGCAAAATTACATTTCTAAAGGAATACATATAATTTCAAATTGCTCACGGCTGTAATGTAAGAGGATAAGATATAGATGAATAATATTAGGATAAGATATAGATGAAAAATCATACCAGGCCCTTTGTCGTCCCCCCCCCCTTTGAACCATACCAGGCCACATGTCCCCAGATCCCGCCCCCCTCTATGTGAATGGGTAGGGGGTACCCCTACCCATTCACCCAAAAAAGTGTCAAAAACGAAAAAAAAAATCCTTATTAAAAAAAAAAACGGTGTCCCGCGATGTCCATCCATCTTTAATCACTAATGGACCTAAAAAATGGAAGAAAAAAATGGTGGCTTACAGATTCTGATAAGCCGACCTCTGCCAACCTCTGTATACCAGACCAGCAGGTTGCATGCCAACCTCTGTATACCAGACCAGCAGCTTGCCTGCCGACCTCTGCATACCAGACCAGCAGCTTGCCTGCCGACCTCTGCATACCAGACCAGCAGGTTGCATGCCGACCTCTGCATACCAGACCAGCAGCTTGCCTGCCAACCTCTGTATACCAGACCAGCAGGTTGCATGCCGACCTCTGTATACCAGACCAGCAGCTTGCCTGCCGACCTCTGCTTACCAGACCAGCAGCTTGCCTGCCACCCTCTGCATACCAGACCAGCAGCTTGCCTGCCGACCTCTGCATACCAGACCAGCAGGTTGCATGCCGACCTCTGTATACCAGACCAGCAGCTTGCCTGCCGACCTCTGCTTACCAGACCAGCAGCTTGCCTGCCAACCTCTGCATACCAGACCAGCAGCTTGCCTGCCGACCTCTACTTACCAGACCAGCAGCTTGCCTGCCAACCTCTGCATACCAGACCAGCAGGTTGCATGCCAACCTCTGTATACCAGACCAGCAGCTCGCCTGCCGACCTCTGCTTACCAGACCAGCAGCTTGCCTACCGACCTCTGCATACCAGACCAGCAGCTTGCCTGCCAACCTCTGCATACCAGACCAGCAGCTTGCCTGCCAACCTCTGTATACCAGACCAGCAGCTCGCCTGCCGACCTCTGCTTACCAGACCAGCAGCTTGCAAGCCGACCTCTGCTTACGCTGCAAGCTGGAGCCATTAAACTGGATGCATTACCACTACAGTGGCATGCCATGCCTTAGAAAGTCCTGCATGAGAGCCCAGCAACTAGCATTTTCAGAGTCCAACAACGATAACCTCCACTCCCTTCTTTGTAATGGATCCCATTAACATTATACTGAGCTTGCACTGTGTTGTCTTTGTAAAGAGAACATCTGATGATCCAAAGTGCTCACCTGATGAGTGGAGGGGGAGCCCCAGGACTGTCATTCAGCGTCAGGCCGGACAGTAGCTGGAATATGAGAGCTGTAAAAATCAGTGATATTTACTCAATATTCCAGAATATTCACAGACATTCCACAGATGATTAATTATACTGTCAGTCTTACCGGCTCTTAAATGTCACTTTTCAATTGACTAAACGCGCCGGAGCCGACTTACACCGGAGCTAAATCCAAAAAAAATAGAAAGAACAATTTGGGTATATTTTAGAAGAGAACATGATTACTTTGCCTTGAATGTCAAAAAAAAAAACCTCTGCTAAGGTAGGAAATTATTCTGCAATGAGACCTGTGCTGAGAAAAAAATACAGAGAATGTCAGGAGTGGTGATCTGCTTCTTAAAATACCAGTCGCCCGGCTGTTGCTGGCTATTATGTTTTCGGATGCTATTACTGGGTATGCAAAAAAAAAAAACACTGTGCTTCTTCCCCCACCTTATTCACCATGGCAATGGTCAGGACCATTATATTGTTAAAGTTGAAGTTTAGGTATGGCAATTGTTACATACAGCGGAACCTCGGATTGCGAGTAACGCGGTTAACCACTTGCCGCCCGCCGTATAGCAAAATGACGTCGGCAAAGTGGTTTCAATATCCTGACTGGACGTCATATGACAAATGCATATGTCTAATAATTAGCTCAAAACAAATTGATGCTGGGATCTCCTGCTATAATCTGTTAATTAAGGTGTCTTTCTATCATGGTACAATTCTCTGTTTTGTGTCTCCTAGGTGTGAATTCCCATTGTTAATTGAGTCACCTAAGGTTTCTGTCTGACTACTAGTATTGTGTCTATTTCACCTCATTGCCAAATGATTGTGGAATGTTATATATTTATGTTAATTAGATCACTGTTTGATTTAGATCACTGTTTGTTTAGGGTTATGTTAGCTGTTCATTAGATGAACTGATATTACTGTTTACGGTTTGCATTGTTTAGGATAACATGATAAAGCTCTTACCTGATTTTGTGTGGTATATATTCTGTGTGAATTTACAATAAAGTCAGTTCCAATTTGACCCTAAGCTAGTGTTGTCTTCTTCTTGGGTGCAATATTCAGCTATATTACTTGGTTCCAGAGTGGAAGGAGCGGTATCTTGACAGAGGCACTCAGGTTGGGTGCCAGGCGGTCCGTCACAGAGTGCAAATTAGGAAGGCAACAGTTGCACACTGACATGCTGTCCCACAATAACCTTGACAGAAATTAGCAAACCCACCTGAGCTCCTTCTCAGATGTATTTCGGCCCAAGAAGCTTCATCGTAGAGCAAAAGGAAATGATGGTAAATGAAATATATATGCGCACACACTCATTACCATAAGTACAACACCTGGATACAATTAAAGATCTGACAATATTCTTAGTATAATTATTGTGTAAAATACATACGGTTCAAATGCAAACATTACAATACAACAATTATAATAATTATGCTAGGAAACTTAAACATGTTATTGTTGAAACCGTATGTTACCTGATAACCCATAATTACTTTATATTTGATAGCAGGTACTTTTATTTAAAGGCATGGTTCTTTCATGGGGGCTTAACGCCTAATTCCAGTTTCTTAGTTTCCTCTCACTTTAAGTAGTCCATTTGGATCAAGATGGTCCAAAAGAACTATTTCCTTTAATACGAGATTGTGACCAATGTCACCTACATACATTATACAGTCCTGTGTTCTCAGTCATTTATAGGAAGCCTTGTGACATCATCTGCCCACCAACCAACCTCAGCCCATCACTGATAAAAATACAGTAGAGAAAATTGGAAGAAAGGTCGGACTGTGCCGGCCCAAAAGACGAGTAGCTATTCAAGATATCGTATTTGCCGCCGTATAAGACGACCCCCTAATTTTCCAGGAAAAATGTTGGTTTTGGGATATACTCGCCGTATAAGACTACCTCCTTCCTACTAGTCTGTCTGGAAGCTGAGGGGGAGCCAGAACAACCGCTGACAGCAAAAACCGCTGACAGAAACTGTGCCATTACATTACATGCCTCACTGTGCCATTCCATTACATGCCCCACTGTGCCATTCTATTACATGCCCCACTGTGCCATTCTATTACATGCCCCACTGTGCCGTGCCATTACATGCCCCACTGTGCCGTGCCATTACATGCCCCACTGTGCCGTGTCATTACATGCCCCACTGTGCCATGCCATTACATGCCCCACTGTGCCATGCCATTACATGCCCCACTGTGCCGTGCCATTACATGCCCCACTGTGCCATGCCATTACATGCCTCCACTGTGCCATTCCATGCCTCCACTGTGCCATTCCATACCTCCACTGTCCATCACATGCCTCTACTGTGCCGGCCAAGACGATCTCCCTACCTTATTTTTTTGCTGAGGACATCCATGTTTCAGGCTGCGGGCATCCATGATTCAAAATCCGCGCCTCCTCCTCAGACTGTTCCGTGATAAGCGGAACACTAATTTTCCCAGCGGCGGCCTCTGTTCAGTGTTCTGCCTATCACGGACGTCCTCTCGTCCGAGGATGAGAAGGAATCCGTGATAGGCGGAACACTGCCCTGCTGGGAAAATTAGTGTTCCGCCTATCACGGAACAGTCTGAGGAGGAGGCGCGGCTTTTAAATCATGGATGCCCGCAGCCTGAAACAAGATGTCCGCAGCCTGACGGAGACAGATCCAGCGTATAAGACAACCCCCGACTTTGGATGCATTTGTTTGCATCCAAAAGGTCGTCTTATACCCCGGAAAATACAGTATGTTAAAACATTATATTTATTTCAGTATCAAAATTGAAAAAGATTTTTAAAAAATGTAAAACATTGATGTCAACATGAACATCTATAATAATACAAATAGAATACAAAAGCCACATTAGGCAGTTTCCTGCAAAGGGGTATGTAGCAAGAGAATGAGCACTGATAGGTAGGTCCTCACGTATTGACAAGACATGTGCACACTGAAATATTTAGTTTCGGAATTTAGTTTTCGTACGAAAAATACATTTATTTAGTTACTCCCAAAATGTGTTTTTATTTATTTTGTTTGGTTAAAAAAAAAATTTGTCCGAAATACCCAATGAATTAAGGTCGAATCTGTCATTGAAGGCTTATGGTGTCTGTCGAATGTTCTAAGAAGATTCGACGGAGCAGCTAAACTGTACGACGCCGCGATCGTACATTTCCCGTCGAATGTTCCGCCTACAAGCTATAGTAGAATTCTAATGTTGTATGACACTAGTAATAATCATATTTATTAATTATTATTACTAGTCAACCAACATTAGAATTCTTCTATAGCCTATGGGCGGAGCATTTGACCATAAATGTCCGTCTGTGGCGATTGTATGTTTTTAGCTGCTTCGTCGAATCTTCATGTCTCTATAATGTCAAATTTTTCCTCTCTATGTAGAATAATCTCAGACTAATAGAGTTAAGGTTAGGCACATTCGATCGCAGGTTCGATAGACACAGATCACTATCGTCAGCGTCATGTCAAATCTTCTATCCATATCGAACTGTTGTAGCAACAAAAACGAAAATAAAGCATTTTTTATGTCGGATCTTTCGGATTTCGGATTCTGGCGTTTGTTTTTGTTTGAGATCTGTATTGTCAAACGACATGGATGAGCGAGTTTGGGGTGGACTGGCCTACATAGAGTCCTGACCTCAACCCGATAGAACACCTTTGGGATGAATTAGAACGGAAACTGCGAGCCAGGCCTTCTCTCCAGGGCTGGACTGGGACAGAAATTTGGCCCTGGACTTCATCCAGACTGGCCCACTTTGAGAGGTCTCTCCCATGGCGGCCCGACAACTCCCAACACCCTCCCCCCCCCGACCACCCAAGCCCCCACTCCCCCTCCACTAGCCGTTCTACTTTATTAGAGTAGAACGGCTGGTACTGGTACTCTTATAGGCAGTACCAGTGGGGAAGCTAGACATTTTTTCACCCGGGGCAAAGAATCAGTTCCGTGCCCCCCCTTATGGGACAAGATTAGGCAGAAGTGAGAAACTCCCAGGCCATAGCTGTTGAGTCAGCTGTCTGTCCCCTCCCCCCATGCTCCTCTTTCGCCCCCCCTGCTCCTCTGGTCCTCCTCCTGCTTCTTTGTTCCCCCCCAGGTGAGCGCTGCGGGGGGGGGGGGAGAGACGGAGGAGCAGAGGGGGGCGGCAGTCCGCTGTCACTGAAGCCGGCCCACTGAGCCATTGGCCCACCGGGAAACTCCCTGTAGTCCCAATGGCCAGTCCATCCCTGCTTCTCTCCAACATCAGTGCCTGACCTCACAAATGCGCTTCTGGAACAATGGTCAGACATTCCCATAGACACACTCCTAAACCTTGTGGACGGCCTTCCCAGAAGAGTTAAAGCTGGTATAGCTGCAAAGGGCAGGGCCAACTCAATATTGAACCCTACGGACTAAGACTGGGATGCCAAATATGCATAATCACCTCTACATTATGGAGGGGTTAATTGCCCTTCTACAACCCCATCCTATGGTGCCCAATGCACATTATTTATGCTAATGCAAATATTTCTCCCTCTTAATAGTTTCTTTTTTCCAGTTTCCATAGTAAACACCTAAGTAGATCTCAACATCATTATTATGTTAATCAGAAAATTAGCATCATTAGCTCTCCATACTGAGCTGAGGAAATCTACATACATCACAGTAAAGGCACAAAGGTGTATTAAATACAATATAATAAAGGATAATATTAAAGGCCTCCGGGAACATTGTGTGAAGGTTAGCCATCTGTCTGTAACCTCGTCAGAAAAATTGTTTGTCTCTCGGAATCTCTCTGTCATTTTAGTAGAGAAGAGGCAAGGTCACAGGCACGATGTTATCTGCCGCCTGCGCTATTTAATTCATTTTATCTTCCTATAATCTCACCCCATATCTGATCCTGAATGGGAAAAGTTGTTGACTTGAGTATAAGCCTAGGGTGAGAATGCAGCAGCTACTGTAAGCGGAAAAGAGGGTCAACAATGTGCATTTGTACACCTCACTGTGCCCATTGCAACCTCACTGTGCCAACCTTAATGTGTCCATCGCAACCTCACTGTGCCATCCTCACTGTGCTATTGCAACCTCACTGTGCCATTCTCACTGTGCCAATCCTCACTGTGCCCATCCTCTCTGTGCCCATACTCACTGTCCCCATCCTCACTGTGCCCATCCTCACTGTGCCCATCCTCTCTGTGCCCATCCTCACTGTGCCCATCCTCACCGTGTCCATTGCTGCCTCACTGTGCCATCCTCACTGTGCCCATCCTCACTGTGCCATACTTACTGTGCCCATCCTCACTGTGCCCATCCTCACTGTGTCCATCCTCACCGTACCCATTGCATCCTCACTGTGCCCGAGTCAGTGTACCTGAAATTGACAGGCTGCGGGTGTCCATTCATTCTTTAAAAATCGCGTTCTCCTCCTGGTCCCTTCGCGTTTCTCAACAGACACAGTTTTGCCTATCGGGCGTTCTCTCATCCTCTGACTCGTTTCCCAGCAGACACTGTGTTCAGTGTTCTGCCAATCACGGACGTCCTCTTGTCTGAGGATGAAAAGACGTCCATGATGGGCGGAACACTGAAGACAGTGGGCCGGATTCAGATACCTGAGCGTATCTATCCGGCCGGCGTAACGTATCTTAGATACGTTACCACGCTGTAAATTTGGGGCGCAAGTTCTGTATTCAGAAAAAACTTGCGCCCTTATTTACGGTGGCGTAACGTATGTGTTGCGGCGTAAGGCCACGTAATTCAAATGGGGATGTAGGGGGTGTGTTTTATTTAAATTTCCCTTGACCCCGCGTTTTTTACGTTTTTCTTGAACGCCGTCCGTAAAATATCCCAGTGTGCATTGCGCCAAAGTACGCCGCAAGGATGTATTGGAATCGACATGAACGTAAATGACGTAAAGCCGTATTCGCGAACGACTTACGCAAACGACGTAAACATTTCAAAACTCGGCGCGGGAACGACGGCCATACTTAACATTAGCTACGCCTCATATAGCAGGGGTAACTATGCGCCGAAAAAAGCCGAACGTAAACGACGTAAAAAAATGTGCCGGCGGGACGTACGTTTCTGAATCGACGTATCTAACTAATTAGCATATTCCTTGCGTAAACATACGGAAGCGCCACCTAGCGGCCAGCCTGAAATTGCAGCCTAAGATACGACGGTGTAAGACACTTACACCTGTCGGATCTTAGGGATATCTATGCGTAACTGATTCTATGAATCAGGCGCATAGATACGACCTCCCGAACTCAGAGATATGACGGCGTATCAGGAGATACGCCGTCGTATCTCTTTTCTGAATCTGGCCCAGTGTCTGCTGGGAAACGCCTATCACGGAAGGGACCAGGAGGAAAACGCGATTTTTAAACAATGAATGGACGCCCGCAGCCTGTCAATAATTTCAGGTACACTGACTCGAGTATAAGCCGAGGGGAGCATTTTCAGCCTTAAAAAAAGGGCTGAAAAACTTGGCTTATACTCGAGTATATATACGGTAATTGGGCCCTTAACCTGCCTGGCGGTATTCCCGAGTCTGACTCGGGGTTAGATTTTCCTGCTGCGAGCGGTAACCCCGAGTCAGACTCGGGCTTGCCTCGCTAGATCCACAGGCATGGTTTACTTACCTTGTCCCTGGATCCAGCGATGCCACCGCGCTGTGTGAGCGAGCGGGACCTCGCTCGATTCACACAGTGCCTCCGTGTGACGCCGATCTCCGTTCCCTGCGACGTTACGACGCACGGGGACGGAGAACGGCGCCAAATTCAAAAAAGTAAACAAACACTTTACATACAGTATACTGTAATCTTATAGATTACAGTACTGTATGTAAAAAAAACACACCCCCCTTGTCCCTAGTGGTCTGTCCTGTGTCATGCATGTCATTTTATATAATAAAAACGTTTCTTTCTCCCTGCAAACTGTAGATTGTCCATAGCAACCAAAAGTGTCCCTTTATGTCAAAAATAGTTTTAGATCAGCTAAAAAACAGCGATAATAAATTATAATCACTTGCAGAATTGTGCGATAGCGATTTGTGGGGAAATTCGTCATAAAAAAAAAAAATAATGACAGCGACAATTCTGCAACTGAAAAAATTTCAGTGATTTTGATTTGATTACATTATTGAATAATTTTTATTATAATTATATTATTATTTGTTATAATTATTTATAATTATTTATTATATTATAATTTATAATTTTGTTTTTAAAAAAATCTCATACCCGGGATGCCTATTAGAATCTTGTTTGGTCAGATTTAAGTGAGTTATTTCTAAAAATTACAGACCTACAATATAAAACGCCAAATTTCCTTGCAAATAATGGTACCGCTTTCAGCATGTTTTTTCTGAAAGAATCATACCGCCAGGGAGGTTAAAAATGTTTTGGTTGTGTTGGGTTTTAATAACCTTTTTACTTTTTGACTTTATACTGTAGACCAGTCTGTAAAAATCATCCCTGTTTAGTGGCCCTTTAACTCCTGCACACAGTGCTGTGATTTTAGTGCCCGTTCTTCGGTCACATGCTGGAATTTCTCCTTACCGAAGCAGTCATGCCGCATTTACTGATGCTGGAATAAGGGGCTTTGATATATACCATTTCATGCTCCACTTGGTACTTGGGTTTGACATGTTGTCTTGAATGGATGCACCATTTATCACTCAATGACAGTGGATCTCCTTCAATTTCATTCACATCCACTGCACAAAGTGCCGTATGTGCGAAAACAGCTCCCACTTAGAGCACTGATGTGGGCAAGAGACACCTAGTTCGCTACAGTACATTTTTATTACCTTGATGTCCACCAGACTGAGGAGCAGAACAACACTTGTGATCAACAAGACCTATGAACAGGATTATTAACCAACACGGAGTCCGGGTCAAAGTTTGTGGAAAAAGTTCCAGCTTCAAAAAAATGTATGCATGGGCAACAAAAAGCCATGTTTGTACCTAATGTAACTTTTTATTTTTACAGATCCGGAATCCGACAGCTCGCCCTTGGATCGATGGTCCCCCTGCCCACCAGAGGACGCTGCTGAGGTGAAAGGGACCAGCTGATGTGCTATGGGACAATGTATTCAGATGTGTAAAGATTCATAATGCAGATGCTTACAAGAGGGTTAACAGTTTTCTTTTGCTATGTTTATGCTCTGAGGTTAAAATGTATTGATTTTTTTTCTATAACAATAACAAACATGTTATAGTTACCTGCTCTGTGTAGTGGTTAAGCACTAGGGATGAGCTTCGCGTTCGAGTCGAACTCATGTTCGACTCGAACATTGCCTGTTCGCCTGTTCGGCGAACAACGAACAATTAGGGGTGTTCGCGGCAAATTCGAAAAGCCGCGGAACACCCTGTTAAAGTCAATGGGAGAAATCTAAATTGTTAATTTTAAAGGCTAATATGAAAGTTATTGTCCTAAAAAGTGTTTGGGGACCCGGGTCCTGTCCCAGGAAACATGTATCAATGCAAAAAAAAGTTTCAAAAACGGCCGTTTTTTCAGGAGCAGTGAATTTAATAATGCTAAAAGTGAAACAATAAAAGTGTAATATTACTTTAAATTTCGTACCTGGGGGGGTGTAAAGTCAGCATGTGAAAAAGCGCATTTTTCCCACACAGAACTGTCCCTGCACAAAGTGTTATTTCTGAAAGAAAAAAAGGCATTTAAAACCGGCTTTGCGGCTCTAATGAATTGTCGGCTCTGGCAATTCAGAGATGATTCATTCATAAAAAAATAAAAAATTAAAGCCTGGGGGTCCCCCCAAATTCCATTAACAGGCCCTTCAGGTCTGATATGGATATTAAGGGGAACCCCGCCTTCAATTTAAAAAAAAAATGACGTGAGGTTCCTTTCTTTGCCCCTGGCCTCCTTCCTCCTGTTGAGTGCCCCCACAGCAAGCAGCTTGCTATGGGGGCACCCGAGCCAAGCTGCAGCTCCGTGTGTCCATTCAGACACGGAGCTGCGGTTTGGCCCTGCCCCTTTCTCTCCTGATTGGCTAACTGACTTTGATTGACAGCAAGCGGGAGCCAATGGCGCCGCTGCTGTGTCTCAGACTATCAGGAGGTCGAGACACTGTCGAGACACTGTGGACATTGCTGGACAGAGATGGGACTCCAGTAAGGTTTAAGGGGGCCGAGGGGGGCTGCTGTGCACAGAAGATTTTTTATCTTAATGCACAGAATGCATTAAGATAAAAAACTTTCTGACTTTACAACCCCTTTGACTAGCTTGACCATGTTACAAATTGTTACAATGTATAAATGTTGCACTGCATCCTCAAGTAGACCTGCTGAGCTGGTTAGTGCTGCTGGCTAGGTTTTCCCTTTCTTTTCACGACTTTAAAAGGACTCTTTATAGATATAGCCATCTGCCTAAGGTACAGTCACTTCCTGTAAAGGTCTGGGATTCACCTGGACAGTTCGGGTTTTGAATCATGTGTCCGGGTTTCAGTCCACCTGAAACCTGGACACAATATTCAGACAGGATTGTAGCTCAGAACAGTGCCTAATGGGAGGGTGAGGGGGCATTATGTGTGCCACAGTACTATTCTCTTCGGAGCGTCCAAAGGTGTCCCAGGTCTTATACAATCCTATAGGCAACCCTAGGTGCATGAGAAGATATAATACATGGGTCTAACAAGCAGAATGCTGTACAGATACACTGAGAAAGATAACACTTCCTCTCATTACATTACCATAGATAACACACTATAACACTGCAGTGCCACCTGCTGGATAGATAGCTATAATGCATACAGTATTGTCAGTTTATTAGCAACCATGCAATTGTTCTTTCCAACACACTAGTGGCCAGGTTCCCCACACACTGGTACCCAATGTTGTGCTTAGCCTATTGCATTAGGGTGTGCACCCCAAAGCTCAAACACACATGCCTTTCTCTGCAGCCTCAGCTGCATTGGACAGTGAATGAATTAAAAATGTTCTGTGCTGAGTGGCTTCCTGTTCATTTACAAACTGAAGCATAGTAAACACAGTTTACTATGTTTCAGTTATGCTTGAACACAGTGAGTGTGTTAATTTATAAAAGGAAAGGGCCGGTAAATGACAAATTGATTAGCCCCCTCCCCATTTTTCCATCCTGAAACAACGTCCAGGGTTGTTGGGAAGAGGCCCTTGTCCTCATCAACATGGGGACAAGGTGCTTTGGGGTGGGGGGCGCAGGGCACCTCCTACCCCAAATCACCCACCCTCCCATGTTGAGGGCATGCGGCCTGGTACGGTTCAGGAAGGGAGGGGCACTTGCTCGTCCCCGACCCCTTTCCTGACCGGCCAGGCTGCATGCTCGAATAAGGGTCTGGTATGGACTTTGGCAAGGACCCCACACCGTTTTTTTCAGCATAGGGGGTTCCCCTTAAAATCCATACCAGACCGAAGGGCCTGGTATGCTCTTAGAGGGGGAACCCATGCCGTTTTTTTTTTTTTAATTTGGCGTGGAGTTTCCCCTCAAGATCATCAGAGCACAAGTCGCATGTCAAAGTCGGATCAGGCAAGACAGCGATTCGACCTTGATCCGACTTCAGTGATATTCAATGGGCTGAAGTAGGATCAAAGTCGGACCAAAGTAGTACAAGGACCAGTTAAGACAGATCCCATAGGGAAACTTTCACACGTCGTGCGACATGAGCTCCCAATGTGAGAGCGTTTGTCGCACCAGTGTGAACTCGGCCTCAAGGTTTGACCTCATATTATATGGTTTTGGAAAATCTGAAGACTGCAGCTGCTGACTTTTAAAATAAGGACACTTACCTGTCCAGGGTGCCCGCGATGTCGGCACCAAAGCCGATATATCGCTCGGCTCTTGTTTTCTGCCGCCGCCATCTTTAGTAAGGGAATCAGGAAGTGAAGCCTTGAGGCTTCACTTCCTGGTTCACTACTGCGCATGCGCGACTCTGCGCGTGCGTGACTCGCGCTGCGCTATCCCACTGGCCCCTGCTGTCTTCTGGGACCTGTGTGTGTGGGGGGGAGTGGCGCAGATACCCGCGGGTGGCTCGGGTATCTATTTCCGGAATTGGGAGCAAATACCTGTAGGTATCTGCTCCCCCTCCCCCTGAAAGGTGCCAAATGTGTCACCGGCAGGGCCGGCCTTAGGTGTTCAGGTGCCCTGTGCAAGCTAATCCTGTGGCCCCCCATCTTCACCCCTGGTCACCTAAACTGACTAAACTGACTTACCTTTCGGTGGACGGTGCGGCTTTGCATTTAAAAATGGCGCCGCCCGGCGCTTAGACGCCACTGCTCATGCGCCGTCTGCCCGAGAATAGCCAAGCGTTTTCGGGCTTTCCCGAGCAGCGGCAGCGCATGTGCAGTGTGCCTGTCGGGGCCGGCAGCAGCCATTTTTTTCAGGTGCCGCAACCGATGCGTTGCTCTTCACCCAGTCCCAGGGCAGGGGGACCTGGCAACGCGCTGGGAGACCTGGCAGCGCCTGCTGCTGTGACTCATAGGAGTCGGACTCCTGTGATGATCATGTGAGTAACTGACTGCGACTCACATTCTGCAAGCTGTGATGGCCGCACGGCGCCCCTGTTGCCCATGGCGCCCTGTGCAGCCGCACAGCCCGCACACCCCAAAGGCTGGCCCTGGTCACCGGGGGGGGGGTTTCGAAAAGCGGAAGTTAGATTTTTGGGTGGAACTCCACTTGAAGATCCCCCATTTCTATCTGTTGGTGTTTAATGGCAGCCTCGTCGGAGCTGTGGTGCCCCCATATGTATTTGTTTGATCTTTTCCAACCACAATCCATTGATGATTCCAATCCTGTGTCTCAGTTACACACATTCCAGCTTGCATTATACAAAGACCTCCGACAGGCAAAAAAAAAAAAAAAAGAATGTTAATGAGAATTCCAAAAGATATATTTATCTCCTTTCACAAATACATTAAAATGTTTTTACATGCCATTCTTCAAGCCGTAGACAAACACCCCATGACACAGCTGTTTAGCTTTTAAACTCATTAGACAAAATGTTCTGAAAAAGAGGTCCAGGTCTAAGTGAAAGAAACACGTGAAAGGCTTTTTTTTGTGCCACCGTTTACATTTTGATTTTTGTTTCAGACAGAAACTGCCCGTGTGCTTTGCAGTCATTACAGAAGAAAGAGTAGCCCCCCCCCCCCCCCCCCTCTTAGCTGGAAAAAAAAAGAAAGAAAATTAAATTTGTTGTTTTGGGATTACGGTTGGACAATCTCTTTTATGTAACAGCGCCATCTACAGGTAGAGATCGCTCGTGTCCACAAAGCAGACGAAGGGAAAAGAATTGCTGAATTGCCGGGGATGATCTATCGAGCTCCTGTGGATTTTACAAGTCACACTCGTTTAGCAGCTCGAAATGGACATGACTTTCAATCCAGCCCCGAATTCAACCCCGAGAAATGCCGTTCGCTGTAACTGTGGGGTGCTTTGCAACCCCTTTAGTGTAACACAGACAGACTTATTTAACAAGTCATTGCACGGAGCGATAAATATGTAATATAAATACAGCGCAGCACTAACAAGAAAACTGAAACAATCAATCAAGGGAATCCGGGAGCAAAAATAAATAAATAGGCATAGGGTAGGATTGCCACATGTCCAGGATTCACCCGGACAGTTCAGGTTTGGAATCATGCGTCCGGATTGGCAAAAACCCAATCACCTAGCCCAAGGGTCTCCAAACTTTCTGAAGCAAGGGCCGGTTTACTGTCCTTCAGACTTCCAGACTGTGCCCACTGGGAGTAAATAATGCCCGATCTTTGGTATTAGGGGGAGATCTAGTTGGTGTCCGTGGGGGGAAAAGGTGCCCCATCATTGGTGTCACTGGAAGAAATTGTGCCCCATTGTTGGTGTCAGTGGCAGGAAGTATGCCCAATTGTTGGTGTTGGTGGCAGGAATAATGCCTCAAGGGCTGGATAAAGGCAAGCAAAGGGCCACATCCGGCCCCAGGGCCACCGTTTAGAAGCCACTGACCTAGCCCTTCCTGTTGCAATATTTTTATTGGTTTATTGGTATAATAAAAGAGAGATGTACTAATATTTGTTTGATTCAATGATCAGACGGTGAACCTTAGTGGACAGTGGCTCATAAAGCATAGACAATATATACTGAATATACACAGAAGAGATAACAGATTATTTGCGAAGAACACGCAATGGGGCTCTGGAACCATGCAGTGCCACCTATTGTCCAGACGTTCTAAGCAGGATGGTGAGGGAATACCCCATCCTAGTCCAAAGGTCCCTATCCAAAATAACAATTAAAGTGTAACTCCACTTTTGTTGAGAAAAAAACAGAAGAGATGGCTGCAGATAAACAGGTACAATTTATGTAGGAGGATTTGTTTCATCTCTGTGTATCACCTGAGGTCAGTCACTTCACTGGTGATATGAGAGAGTTTACAACCACTTTAAGCGATGAGTATTAATGAATCAGAACATTAGGCCTCGTACACACAACGAGACATGTCCGATGAAAACGGTCCGCGGACCGTTTTCATCGGACATGTCTGCTGGGAGAATTTGGTCTGATGTGTGTACACACACATCAGACCAAATTCCCTGCGGACAGAAAACGCGGTGACGTGGCGGCGACGTAGCGGCCACGATGACGCGGCGACATGCGCGAACCCGGAAGTTCAATGCTTCCACACATGCGTCGAATTACTTTGACGCGTGCAGGGGATTTCGGCCCAGCGGACATGTCCGATGAGTCGTACTGACCATCGGACATGTCCGACGGACAGCTTTCCAGCGGACATGTTTCTTAGCATGCTAAGAAACTTTTGTCCGCTGGAAACCTGTCCGCTAGGCCGGAAAATTGTCCGGTCGGCCCTACACAGGACCAGTTTCAGCGGACCAGTTTCAGCGGACATGTTCGGTCGTGTGTACGAGGCCTTAAAGGTAAGGAAACTGATCCAGAATACAAGGGGCTTGGTTAAGAAAGGAAAAAGAGATAAAGCAGAGACCCAGTCCACCGCCACCCTTCCCCATTCCTGATCCTACATAGGTATTTGTCCATCAACTAGCCCTCTCATTGTTAGGAGGACACATTTCTCTGGGATAAAGTAAGTATACAATGCAAAGGATGCCTTGGTACTTCATTGACTGGTGGTCATGGTGGAGGGTGAGTGTTTTTAAAGGACATTGTGTATTGTGACAGCATCAGCATAAGCTCTCGGTAGGGATGGGCCATCTGTTCGAGTCGGACATGAGTTAGACTCGAACATTGCCTGTTCGGCCGTTCACCAAACAGCGAACAATTTGGGGTATTCGCGGCAAATTCGTAAAGCCGCGGAACTCCCTTTAAAAGTCTATGGGAGAAATCAAACGTGCTAATTTTAAAGGTTAATATGCACGTTATTGTCATAAAAAGTGTTTGGGGGCCGATCCTGCCCCAGGGGACATGTATCAATAAAAATATATATTTTTTTAAATGGCTGTTTTTTCGGGAGCAGTGATTTTGATAATTCTTAAAGTGAAACAATAAAAGTGAAATATTCCTTTAAATTTCGTACCTGGGGGTGTGTATAGTATGCCTGTAAAGTAGTGCATATTTCCCATGCTTAGAACAGTCCCTGCAGCAAAATTACATTTCTAAAGGAAAAAAAGGAATTTAAAACTGATCGCGGCTGTAATGTATTGCCGTGTCCCGACAAAATTGCTATTTTTAAGGCTTATATGCAAGTTTTTGCAGTAAAATGTGTTTGGGGACCTGGGTCCTGCCCCAGGGGACATGTATCAATGCAAAAAAAAAGTTTTAAAAACTGAAATTTTTTCGGGAGCAGTGCTTTTAATAATGCTTAAAGTGAAACAATAAAAGTAAAATATTCCTTTAAATTTCGTACCTGGAGAGTGTCTATAGTATGCCTGTAAAGTAGCGCATGTTTCCCGTACTTAGAAAAGTCCCTGCACAAAATGACATTTCTAAAGGAAAAAAGTAATTTAAAACTATTATAAATTGTCGGGATCTGGCAATACAGATAAAAGTCATTGAAAAAAACAGCATGGGTCCCCACCTTAGTCCATTACCGGGACCTTTGGTTCTGGTATGAATATTAAGGGGAACCCCGAACCAAAAAAAAAAAAGAGTGGGGTCCCCCCCCAAATTCCATATCAGGCCCTTCAGGTCTGGTATAGATATTAAGGGGAACCCTGCGCCATTTTTTTTTTAAATGGCGTGGAGTTCCCGCTAAAAATCCATACCAGACCCTTCAGGTCTGGTATGGATTTTGAGGGAAACCCTTCACCAAAATAAAAAAAAAATGGTGTGGGGTTACCCCAAAAAAAACAATACCAGATCCATTCTCCAGCGATGCTCTCGCAAGGGTTTTGAGGATGAGGCCCTTGTTCCCATGTTGAGGGCATGTGGCCTGGTACACCACGTCTACGGGCCTTCCTTTATCTAGTTGGCAGCTCACCCCCTTTATAGAAGGTTAATAGATTGGTTTGGCAAGAACCATTCTTCTTGAATGCATGCTGATTACTGCTAATGATACCGTTCTCATTACTAAAATCTTGTATATATTCCCTTATCATCCGCTCCAAGAGCTTGCATACAATTGATGTTAGGCTAACTGGTCTGTAATTCCCTGGGATGTTTTAAATATTGGTG
Organism: Rana temporaria; assembly: GCF_905171775.1. Lineage (NCBI taxonomy): Eukaryota > Metazoa > Chordata > Amphibia > Anura > Ranidae > Rana > Rana temporaria. The sequence continues at coordinate 13,875,811 of NC_053499.1, read as the reverse complement.
CTACATTGGCTTTTCTCCAATCAAGTGGTACCATTCCAGTTAGTAGACTGTTCGTAAAAATTAGGAACAATGGTCTGGCAATTACTTGACTGAGTTCCTTAAGGACCCTCGGGTGCAAGCCATCTTGTCCCGGTGACTTAATAATGTTAAGTTTTCCAAGTCTATTTCTAATTCTGTCCTCTGTTAGCCATGAGGGTGCTTCCTGTGACATGTCAAGAGGATAAACATTGCAGTTTTAATTACTGAAACCCCCGATTCCCTCGTGAAGACTTTGGAGAAGAATAAATTCAATACCTTCGCCATCTCGCTATCCTTAGTAACCAGATTCCCTTCATCATTCTTTATGGGACCAATATGATCTGACCTCCCTTTCTTACTCTTTATATACATAAAGTATTTCTTGGGATTTTTCTTACTTTCCTCCACTATGTGCCTTTTGGTGTTCTTATCTTAGCTGCCCAGATTGTGCCCTTACATTTCTTGTTGCGTTCTTTGTAAAGTTGGAATGCTGATGATGATCCCTCAGCCTTGTATTTTTTGAAAGCCTTCTCCTTTTGCTTTTATGTGCATTTTTGGAGTTAAGCCACCCAGGACTTTTATTAGCGCTTTTAAATGTATTTCCCATTGGGATGCACTGGCTAATGTCCTTATTCAATATGCTCTTAAAGGATACCCAATTCTCCTCCGTGTTCTTTGTTCCAAAGATTTTATCTCAATTTGTATCTTCTAGCAAGGCTTGTGGTTAGTGAAATTGGCTCTTTTGAAATTCAATGTCTTTGTATTCCCCTTATGTTTCCAATTAGTGTGATTTATACTGAATTGACCTGTGATCGCTGTTTCCTAAATTGCCCTGTATTTCCACATCCGTGATCAGGTCTGAATCTAAAATCCTAACCCTCTCTCACATAGACATTGTGGAATAAAATTCATTTTTGTTTCATCTAAAAGTGACTGGCGCCCATCTGTCTACATATCCCACTATGCCTAAGTGATCTACCCCTAAAGGGAAATTTCAGCCCACCCTGTCTCTAGGGGTACCACCAGTGCTGAGAGAAGGCTATCCAGTGCTCAGATATCAAATTTCACCCCTCTCCTTTGTGTGCGCCCAATTATCTTACCTACATACAGAGTGCACGGGAGTCTTCCATATGAAAACACTGCGCCCGAGGCAGTTTCACCTCCTGTCCATCCCTTGTCCTGGCCCTGGGTACCTCTAAGCCTCCAGTGGTCAGGGGATGCTACATCTAGAACTGACACGTTTTGTGCAGAGCTTTTTAGAAGAACTGAAACATTTACATGAGCCACTGCCCCAGAGGAGCTTACAGTTTAATATCCTCAACACAGTAATACACACACAGTAGCACCCACCAGCAGCAGGTTACGAAGAGAATAAAAATAGGGTATTTTCAGCGCAGGTTGCATTATCCAGAAAATAATAGTGATATAAACCTGCCAGAAGTTCGGCTCTGGCACCGGGCTTAAACGTAACCTATTCATCCGGTAAATTGCTAATTGATTTACCTCGTAAAAAGAAAAAGGTTTGCTCTCCTTTCATAGGGTCAACTGCATGATTTATTAAGAGCTGCAAGGGCTTTGTCCACCTGCAGACATTTCATAGATGACACCTGAATCATGGTGCAAAATCCTGAACAACAAGTATCAAACCGGGGACAGTGGCCACGTTTCTATTTTAAAGATACACTCTAGTAAAAAATAAGAATTTTCAGTCATCTAAATGGCCGCTACCTACAATCAATCCTTGGCTCTCTACATGGTTGAATTTTCCATTCGGCACAGTAGGCTTGTACCTATGGGTGGCAAAGCCAAAGGGGTTACCCCATCATCAGTAGAAATACAGTTGAAGGCAGTTACAGTCTCTACACCCTACTGTAGGTGTCGCTCAACCAAAGCAGCAATGCAGGGGAAGAAAGTTGTGAGAAATCTGGTTCTTCTATGATCTCCTGTGGTCACCAGGGGGACAGCTGTACGATTGGACGCTGGTGCCCTATATGACCTCGGCATACATTTTGGGTCACGGTTTATGTAAGACTCTGGCTACCGGGTTTGGCACAACTTGTGGGAGTGGCTAGTGTAGGAACAGGTCCCCTGTCTAGCAGGGACATTGCATAGTGGTTGGAAGAGATTCCAGAGGAGTTTGGAAAGTGCAGGCACTACTCTATCTCCACTTAAGCTAACCATATACAGTTTGAGATTTGAACCATGTATGGACAGGCTAAATCTAACCAAGTTGATCAACCAATCAACTTGGGTACTAGCATGTCAGATTTTACATGTGATTATTGACAGTGACTGTTATAGCTGCTAGAAATAATTACTGTGTTCTCCCGGCAGGAAAGGCTGCTCATACCCCCCACTGGGAGAACACAATAGCTCTGCATGAGAAATTCCCCCATCAACACAGCCAGTGTTGATGGGGAATCGAGCAATTTTTTTATGGCCAGCCTTAGGAAGCCTTTCGGGCCACATTCCTGATCCTTGTTGCAGAAGCTTTCAGCATTTTCTCAGAATACGCTCCTCTGCTACAGTTTCGTAAGTGGCTCTGGTTGGCTGTACCTACCTACTGGGCCTACTTGTGCATTGTTGGGACTTTCTTAAGACACTGTTCTCATTTGCCTGTGTGTGATTTCTGCTCACCGACACTCCACGTTGCACCCTACCCACACAGTAATTTTATTAAAGCGTAATAACAGCCTGTAACAATAATATGCCAGGTATTGCTTCAGGCAACAAAGGACCCAAGTGTCTGGGAGGAGTGCAGAGGGCTGCCAAAGCCGTGACCAGGATGTGGAAATGCAGGGCTGGCGGGTGACAGGTGATTGAATCGGTGATTGAGCAGGCAAAAGATTGACCGGGGGTGAGGGCCAGGTTTGTTTCCTGCCCCCCAGAAGAATAGAGCACCAGCCGCCACTGCATTTGGTGCCCTTTTAGTGGTTGGTTTGAGGTCCACCATCACTTTCAGCTATTGTCCCATCCATAGCAAACATATTTTGAAAGAAAAAAAAATGGTTAAGTGCAAAAACACTACAAACAAATCGCCACTGCCCCCACAGAAAACTGGCCTTTGAAATTTCCAAGCTCAAATTACCAACCAGCCTGTGACCAACCAAATTGACCTGTCTAACAGTATGCATTAAAAACAGGGATTTAGTCTGTACACATTTGCAAATACAGCTACAGGCCCCATCAAGGCACACTGTTACCTGTAGTCCCTAACTCTGACTTTTAAGAGTCTTCACAATGGAAGCACATGCATTCTGATGGATAGATAGAGGGCAGGTGAGCACTGCGCAAAAACACTATGCACCTAAACGACTGCACATTATATCACTCACATTTACTGCACCACCCTATCCCACTAGATAAAATAAAGTCAAACACCAGTTAGGCCTGTCATCCCTGATAATAGGACTGTCCTGTTGCTGACCAATTTTATCCTAGCCTGTGCTCTGTTAAATTTGGGCCTAGCCTTGCTCATTAACACATTGTCCTGCTGATGGCCATCTGCAGTTACTAATTCTTCTAGTAAAACATTAGTTTGTATTCTTTGTCACTAGTACATTTTGGCCTACTATCCCTAATTACAACTGTCCCGCTACTGCCAATTTTTACATTGCAGTATTCTCTGCAGTTTAAATAATGTAGTAAAGCCCCAGCTTGTACTCTTTGTCTCCAGTAAATTTGGGCCTAACCTTGCTATTTAAATGTGTCCTGCTTCTGACAATTTTTTATAAAGCTCTGCCATCTGTGATCAATTAGTTCTTCTCTTCCTTCATCTATCAGTCATATTAAAGTTAGCCTTGGATAAGAAAAATAGACAAAGGGGCTAAATGATTAAAGGGAAGAATAGTCCAGGGAAAGGGTTAACATGTGAGGTGGTGAAGAAGTCTTAACCAATTGGTGGTCACTGGTCAGAAGGTAGGGAAGAACCACAGGTGTAAGGACGAAGTGCTGCAGGGAAGTAATTCTGGAAAGTTTGGCTGAAAAGTAAAGTTGTCCTATCTGCCTGCCCAGCTCAATGTATCAGCAGCAAGGAGGTGCTTTTCTTGTCACGGCAACTTCACACGTTTGGGGGATCTTTGGGGGTCTGTGGAAGAATTGGAATCATAACAAAATGGGGCCCATCAGGTGGTATGGTGCACCCTTTGGTGGGTTGTCAATGTTACCAGAGATGGCGGTGTTGGTGAAAGTCAGTATACATACCCAATTTGGAACTGTTCTCAAGTCAATTGTGGTACTTAGATAACATTTTGGTTAGTGGACACTAGTTTGGTACATTTTATTTGTCTACTGTTATTTATATAATAATCGTTGTTAAATAAAGGGCGGCTATGGCCAAGTTGGAATCCATGTTAGGCAGTTCAAGCCATTATTTTGGAAGAAAAATTAAAGGGACGTATTGATGAATTCATCAGTCATGCCATATTAGAGGCAGGCACAGCATTGCTTCTTGTGTCTATCAAATCAGGGGAGGCACAGACAACTAATTGTTCTGGTTGTCTTGTTAAGGAGACATTGAATTTAAAGAATATGGAAAAATTCTAATAAATAGAATACAACAATAGAAATGATTAAAAAAGGGGACCACGTGATTAAACACTGAAAATACTCAATAACAGTATTATTATAGATGTATTCAATAGAAGTGCCCACGCTGAGTAGAGAGTATCTCCTTGGTGTGTGTCCACTAGGTTTTTGAAAAGATTAAAATTATCTCTACATGTTTCGCGATCTAAGAAATCGCTTCCTCAGGAGCTTTTAAATTTCAAGAGAAGAACATTTTAGTAAAATAATATTATAACACAAACCATAAGTAAGCATATTGACAGTATTGGCATTAATATATGTGAAACTCACCAAGAAACTGGTGCTAATTCATTGAAAATGAAAGGGACGGTATTGATGAATTCATCAGTTATGCCATATTAGAGGCAGGCACAGCATGGCTTCTTGTGTCTATCAATGATCTTAAAACAGGGGTGGCACAGACAACTAATTGTTCTGGTTGTCTTGTTAAGTAGACAAGTTAATTTGCATGTAAACAGCCCTCCCAGATGGAGGATCTACAGCAAATTATAACAACGAAGCCGTAGAAAAGAGTTCAGTTTTCCTTAAAAACTATTTTCTAACCTCTTGCCACTTTACAGTTGATAGAGATTTAGAATACATAAATAGGGATTAAAGACATTTCAATAATTGACTTTCTTATTTATTCGGCTTGAAATTTTGAGCGACACATTTGGTTAGACAAATATCAGTCAACGATAAACGTTAAATAAAACATAGAGCACATAAATAAAAGCCAATACAATACATAAGACTTTATAAATCCGAGGCATGGTTGTTTTTCATTTTTACATAGAAAAAGCCAGAGTTAATTCAGACCAATGTCATTCAAGAAGCAATTCATGTAATGCTCTTCTGTGGCTGCGTATTATAGAAAATGAACCGTATAATACAGGAAAAGAATGCCAAGGTTTCAATTAAAGGTAACTTGTCACCAAGTTCTTCAATTGAATACATTTGTGATTTACAATGGGTTTTGTGTAGCATTGGAAAAATAGGATTTCTAAATGGCATTCTATAGCAAGCGACTGCAGATTTAAAAATTGTTATATTCATTTAACATAAATGATATCTACATGGGCTTTTTCAATCCTACATATTTGTGCAAACTGATTATGACTTAAGCCTCGTACACACGCTCGGTTTTCTCGGCAAGAACCAGCAAGAAAACTGCTGGCAGAGCTTTCTTGCCAAGTATACCGAGCGTGTGTACAAAGCTTTCAGGTTTCTCGTCTAGAAATCTGGCCAGAATCTCGACGAGAAAAATAGAGAACCTGCTCTCTATTTTCTCATCGAGATTCTTGTCGGCCTGTTTCCCGATGAGAAACCCCAGAGTGTGTATACTTACCTGTCGCCGTGGAAACCCGCGGCATAGGTAGGGTGAAGCAAGATGGTGGTGACGGCATCGAATCTGACGAGCGCATGCTCGTCGTACGCGACGACGCACCGCATTCTTGCCTTTCAAGAGAACCACGGTTCTTTTGAAAGGTCTGTGTGTACACTCGGGCGGCAAGACATTCTTGCCAAGAATCTTGTCGGCAAGAGATTATTGCCCGCATGTACAAGGCCTAATGGTTTTGTACTTGTCTCTGCAGCCTTTGAAAAAATGCCAATAGGATGAGTTGCCCGTTTTTTTTAATTTGCTGTCTGTGTCCCCAATGGGGAGATTTACCCCATTTGAAATGGTAACCATTGTTACAGAGAAAGAAAGTGAGGGGAAATCCAAAATTTAAAATATGTCCACAGAATAAGAGGAAATGTCCAATAGCGGCACCTGTTCCATGGACAAATGTCAAACAGTGGAATTTGGTTTGCAAAGTGCAAACAAAAAATATATATACCTGTATATATAAATCCACAAAAAAAGTGCAAGATTGCATCCCCCTGAAGACGTCACTGCGGACAAAACACGTAGGGTGTGGCCAACTACGTCATCTTTACGCACCTCTTGCCGTTTGCAAACTATCAGCCTGCTGCTCTAATTCTGTTGTATTGGAAAGATTGCTAGCTGGAACTCCAATATTTTACAATAAAAGATACAAATTTTAAACAAACTTCATGATGTAGATATATGTTTTATGTTTCCTCGTATTACACCACCATTGATTACTAAGTGGTGATTGTCTTCCCCCCAGGGAAGTCAAGCCTGAGATTTACACTTCATGCTTTTACACTTCAAGGGTTTAAACTTGCTTTCGTTTATATAGGTGGTTTATATTTCACATGTTGGTAAAGTAGCTTCCTTTTCTTAATTGTCATTGCAGGTAATGACATTAGCAGAAGCAGCATGCCATCATTGTGTTTTGGCGAAGGAGGGGTACAGGCTGTCCGACATCTACAGAGGGCTGCAGAACGTTTACGGAGATGACAACATTGACAAGAGCAATGTGCACAGATGGATAAAGACATTTAAAGAAGGAGAAATCAGCAGTGAACACAAACCACACAGTGGGAGACCATTAATGTCGGACAACCTGCACCCCTCCTTCATCAGGAATCAATGACAGCATGCTGCTTCTGCTTGGAATCCATTAATTACCTGCAATGAAAAAGAAGAAGAGTTATTATAGAGGAAGAGTTACTCTGCCAACATGTGAAATTTGAATGACCAATGTAAGTTACAGTGCCTTGAAAAGTATTCATACACCTTGAAATTTTACACCTTGTGTTACAACCAAAAGCGTAAATGTATTTTATTGGGATTTTATGATAGACCAACACAAAGTGGCACATAATTGTAGAGTGGTAGGAAAATTATAAATGGTTTTCAATTTTTTTTTTACAAATAAATATGTGAAAAGTGTGGGGTGCATTTGTATTCAGCTCCCTTTACTTTGATACCCCTAAATAAAAACTAGTGGAACCAATTGCCTTCAGAAGTCACCTATCTAATACCCTGTTTCCCCAAAAATAAGACCTACCCTGAAAATAAGACCTAGCGTTATTTTCCAGGAGGTATGCAATATAAGCCCTACCCCGAAAATAAGCCCTAGTTAAAAATGCTTGTAAAATCCTGTAATCCACTCTATTACAGTAGTATATGATGTACAATGTGTGTGTGTTTCTGTAATATAATTGTGGGGAAGAGAGCTCCGGCGGGTCACAGAAGCGCAGAGCGGCGCTATAACAAAGGTTTGGCACAATTATATTACAGGAACACGCACATTGTACATTATATAATACTGTAATAGAGTGGATTGTAGGATTTTACAAGCATGTTAACTCAGTTCACATTGGGGATTCCTGACAGGCAGGGAGGGAGAGGGGGAGAGAAGACAGCACATTACATGGTAAGACCTACCCCGAAAATAAGCCCTACTGTGTCTTTTATTGGCATAATTAATATAAGACCCGGGCTTATTTTCGGGGAAACACGGTAACTAGAGTCCACTTGTGTGTAATTTAATCTTAGTATAATTACAGCTGTTCTGTGAAGCCCCCAGAGGTTTGTTAGAGAACCTTAATGAAAAAAACAAATCAAAAACAAAATTTTAATGGTTCAATGAATGTCAGGCAAAATGGTCGGCCCGCACGCATGTTCACTTCATCAAATCTGGCCCTCTTTGAAAAAAGTTTGGACACCCCCAGTCTATATCATACAATCCCAATAAAATACATTTACGTTTTTGGTTGCAACATTACAAAAGTGGAAAATTTCAAGGGGTATGAATACTTTTTTCAAGGCACTGTAAGTTATGCCCACTTTTGCATTACTTTCGGTACAGACCTCATATAAGAATCCAAGATAGTTTACAATGTGCATAATGATTTTATAAGGAATCAACAGACAAGTTTAGGAAAGGCTGCCTTCGCTGGTCACGGCATACAAGATAGCGTCTACTGGCGTGACCCTTTGGGTCTGTTATTACCGTGAGGGATGAATCAATCTGTAAACAAACAGCAATGACAGAAAGGATATTAATTCGAGCAGACAAAAATCAGCAGGACCAACACTTTGACAGCGATGGCTTTGCACGGATAATGTCACATGGAAAAAAGGCATGACCTCGGAGCCATTAGCTCGTGCCTGTCGTTGGCAGCTGCTGGTACCATCCTCCCTCCGGTGCCTCCCCCTCCCTACCACCTCTGTTAAGTTCTTATCTGACTTGCCGGCCGGCACCATTTCTGGCCTTTAACATGCGCTGCAGCACAAACAACTTATATTATCTCTGTTCCAATCGGCATCGACGCACGCCAGTGAAGGCCTGGAGATCTGTGGACAGGCTGGCATTTAAAGAAATCGGGTTCCATCCCTTGGATGGCATGAGACGCCTGGATGCAGCACAGCTGGAGGCGTTGATAAAACATCACAGAGAACACTAGGCTGACAGTGAGAGATAATTGACAGCTATTTATAATGCAGAGTAATGTGATCATGTCAGACTAAATTCAGACGTTATGCATTAGATCTACACAGGGATTTTTTTCTCATAAAAAATGTGCAGGAACTTAACCATGACCCCCCACCCCCCAAAACCCCCTATTCCCCCACCTACGCACACAACCTCCAAACCACATCAAATATTGGGTGTGGTCAAATTTCATTAACAGTGGGAGGGTCTTAAAGGGGCATTAAATACCAGGAGTGCATAGTACAGTACATAATAAGTACAGAGTGCAGCGTTCGGATCGTTCCTCGGATCAGAGTCACAGATCGGATCATTTTTCGGATCACCACCATATAAAGTCCCCACTGTAATATCCACATCTCCCCACTGTAATGTCCACATCTCCCCCACTGTAATATCCACACACATCTCCCCCACTGTAATATCCACACACATCTCCCCACTGTAATATCCACAGACATCTCCCCACTGTAATATCCACAGACATCTCCCCCACTGTAATATCCACAGACATCTCCCCACTGTAATATCCACAGACATCTCCCCACTGTAATATCCACAGACATCTCCCCACTGTAATATCCACAGACATCTCCCCCACTGTAATATCCACAGACATCTCCCCCACTGTAATATCCACAGACATCTCCCCCACTGTAATCCACAGACATCTCCCCACTGTAATATCCACAGACATCTCCCCCACTGTAATATCCACAGACATCTCCCCCTGTAATATCCACAGACATCTCCCCCCACTGTAATATCCACAAACATCTCCCCCACTGTAATATCCACATCATCTCCCCCACTGTAATATCCACGTCATCTCCCCACTGTAATATCCACAGACATCTCCCCCCCCCACTGTAATATCCACATCTCCCCCACTGAAATATCCACATCTCCCCACTGTAATATCTACATCTCCCCCACTGTAATATCCACATCTCCCCCACTGTAATATCCACAGACATCTCCCCACTGTAATATCCACAGACATCTCCTCCACTGTAATATCCACAGACATCTCCCCCCCCCCCACCCACTGTAATGTCCACATCTCCTCCACTGTAATATCCACATCTCCCCCACTGTAATGTCCACATCTCCCCCACTGTAATGTCCACATCCAATCCACTTTAATGTCCACATCTCTCCACATCTTCCCCATTGTAATCTTCACATCACCCCCACCCCCACTGTGATAACCAAATTTTCCCCACATCTCCCCCGTCAGTGCACCACTCTGGGGAGCTCACCTAGGCCACCGCCACCGGGTGTACCAAGATGGCCACCGCTCCGGAGCTAGGTCAAACCCGCGGCCTTTCCTATGGCCGCAATCTGCGAATCGCGTGGTGTGCCGATCTGAACGCGGCGACCTGTTCGGATCACGGATCAATAATGATCCGTTGCACCCCTAGAGTACAGAGTTCATCCCTCTTCCACAGCTGCCTACCTCTGCATCTCCCATCCACATCTCACTTTCACCCCTCTTCTTCTCTAGTACCCCCCCTCACACAATGTACCTTGTTTCCCCCCGAAAAAAAGACCTACGCGGAAAATAAGACCTAGCGTTATTTTCCATGGGGGCTGCAATATAAGCCCTAACCCAAAAATAAGCCCTAGTTTAAAATGCTTGTAAAATCCTATAATCCACTCTGTTACAGTATTATATAATGTACAATGTGTGTGTTTATGCAATATAAATGCGGGGAAGAGAGCTCCGGAGGGTCACAGAAGCGCAGAGTGGCGCAATTATATTACAGAAACACACACATTATACATTATATACTACTGTAATTGAGTGGATTATAGGATTTTACAAGCATTTTAACTCAGTTCACATTGGGGATTCCTGACAGGCAAGGAGGGAGAGGGGGAGAGAAGAGAGCACATCACATGGTAAGACCTACCCCGAAAATAAGCCCTACTGTGTCTTTTGTTGCCAAAATTAATATAAGACCCGGGCTTATTTTCGGGGAAACATGGTAGGTGGCTTCACCTCTCTCACTCACAGAAAGATCATCCAGTGGGGATGTCAGCATCTGCACTGCACCCCGGGCACCTGCATTTCCCTTGTCCCCATCTTGCACTCAGTAGGAGCTGTTCAGGAGATCAGATCTGTGGGAACCGTTGAGAGACAAGCTGTCACTTGTAAACACAGAAGCTGGACTTCTGTGTTTACAAGTGATAGTGTTAAGCAAGGAAGCAGAGGGTTTGAGCCATAGGTGGTGGAACTGAGTTCCACCAAGCTTCAGCTGAAAAAAAAACCTGGATCTACACATTACATCCACTGCTGTAGGAGTGGGGTGGTGGGGTGGTGGGGTAGGCAGGGTTGGGTTTAGGACTGGCCCTTTGTTCAAATTTTGTTTTTCAGTCTATTTATTAAAGATAATTCTATATTTGTTGCAATGTATATTTTTAATTTATGGTATTGTAGCCATTTATGTTTATGTTCAGGTCCCAAGTCTTGCATTTTTGCTTTTTTCCCTTCCACTAAGATCCCTCCTGTTTGGCAGTTGCCCCCTTTTTGAATTGATGGGGCCCGGGCCCACTACAGGAGGTCTGGCTGTACTGCCTTATCAGCGGCTCTGCATGCGACTTTATGTGTCCAAAGTTGCATAATAAAAAGTGTGATAAGTGTGACCGGAGCCTCAAAGAATTGTTTTCAACAGCGCTGCAAATTGCCTCCCATGCAAAAGAAAGAATCGCCACTTTCACAGAAAAAAAATGAATCTGCGTATATTTCTCTCCAGTGATGTCCACACAAAATGACTCATACTGATGAAGAAACCTTTAAAAATTCAAATTTTCTTAAAGTCTCATCCAAGCCGTGCTTGCCATCAGAGGGGCGCGGAGGTGAGATGTGGCATCTTACAAATGACAGGGAGAGGAATACGTTAACCCCGGTGGGCAACGCGGCGCTCGTGTCGAATGCAGTTATACATATTTAACACAGTCGGGACCATGTGACGCGCTCAATCACTTCCCATTCTTTAGCTGGGGAAACTATTTTTACAGCTTAGCTCGGGTCAGAGGTGTCTGGGAAGCGATTTACATAAAACGCTTTGTAGGTCTCCAATAGGGAACAAAGGTAAAGGCTGAAAGCCTCGGGTCGAAGGTCCGACCATGCGAGTCAGATGCAACTACATCTGTCGAATGTAAAGGACTTTTGGCTGTCTCTTTGACATGGGAAAATGGAAATTTTACTGTCATCATCGCACTGTGTCTTCATATGCATGTGTCAGAAAAATGCTTTCTCCTTTTTTTTTTTTTTTTCTTTCCTTCAGCTTGTTAAAGAGCTACTGCAGTAGATCTCTAGTAAAACAACTAAACACATAGATCAAGTACATACAGTGTGTGTGGGTTTTTTAAAGCGGGAGTTCACCCGAATTTTTTTTTTAACATTAGCTTGAGGCTAATTAAGGGGAGCAGAAGCGGGTATTTTTTTTAAAATCAATGCTGTACTTACAGTTTTCGAGATAGATGTTCTCCCGCCGCTTCCGCATACATCGCGTCACCAGTTGCCGAAAGAAGCCGACCGTCGGTGCGGCTCTATACGGTGCCTGCGCACCAACGTTCGGCTACTTTCGGAAACTCGTGACGCGCTGTATGCGACGGTCGGAAGGCTGACAATCAAATAGGAACGGTGCAGTTAGCCATCCTGCCTGTAGGTGGCTCTGTGCCATTCAGGGGCGGTCCGTCCATTAAAGGGGTTGTAAAGGTAAATGTTTTTTCACCTTAATGCATCCTATGCATTAAAGGGGTTTTAAAGGTACAATCTTGTTTTCCTAAATAGCTTCCTTTACCTTAGTGCAGTCCTCCTTCACTTACCTCATCTTTCCATTTTGCTTCTTTTTTCACCTTAAAGGGGTTGTAAACGTACAATTTATTTTTCCTACATAGATTCCTTTACCTTAGTGCTTTGTGTTTGTTGGCAAACAATTATTTACTGTTGTGCGCAAAACAAGTTCACGGCCAACGCCCTTCGGACAAAAGTCCTACGCTTTGTCCGATGAAAATCCGAAAAGTATGAGGCTTAGGCCCCATACTCACGACCAAACATGTCTGCTGAAACTGGTCCGCGGGCCAGTTTCAGCAGACATGTTCGGTCGTGTGTGTGCGCGAGCGGGCCGAATTCCAGCAAACATTTGCCCGCCGGGCCTTTTCCCAGCAGACAAATATTCCTGGACTTGTTTTAAAACAGCCCGCTGGAATTCTGCCCGCTCGGACATGTACGGTCGTCAGTACAGACCTACCGTACATGTCCAGGCGCCCGCCGTCCCTCGCATGCGTCGAATGACTTCGACGCATGCGTGGAAGCATTTTAAAGGCGGGCCGCCCACGTCGCTGCGTCATTGTCGCGGCGACACCGCGTCATCGACGCGGCGACACCGCGGACACGCCCCGCGTATTGTTTACGCGCGGACTTCTGTACGATGGTGTGTACAACCATCGTACAGAAGCCCTCTGGCAGACATGTATGGTGAAAACGGTCCGACGGACCGCTTTCACCATACATGTTTGGTCGTGAGTACCCGGCCTTAAAGTTCACCTAGGTTGAACTGGATGGACCTGTGTCTTTTTGTTCAACATTATTATTACCTTTGTAACAAAGTCTTCGTTTTTATTAGAATTTTTTTTTTGCTTAATTTGATTGCAGAAATGTACAGGTTATCTCGTGAGTCGTGACTTGATTTAACACAAGCCAGAGGGGCTGTCTGATATTGGTTGTAATGCTTTGGGATAAGAGAATATTGCATATTTTTACCCTTTTATTGCTTTCTGCAGTTTCTTCTTAAAGGATTATTTTAAGCCTATTGTTAATGAGCACTGAAAACGCGGTGTACAGATCAGCATCAAAGGCATTCCTATGAGGGGAATACCTAATTATTTCAAGGGTAATAGCTGTATTTTCAGAAGCAGCGCAGTGCTGAAATGGATCAGACATAATGCGTAAAAACACCATAAACAACAGCAAAGACGTATCAATGCTCAGAGAATAAAAGCAACAATAGAAAAAGGAAGCTTCGGGAAGGGAAAAGTGAGACGTATTGCTATAAATAGTCACAGGTCTTTGTTTTCAAGCTGAGCTATGACCATGAACAAATAAATGACTATTGGTTCCCCATCTCCTTCATCTGATCTTCCACCCTGTTCTGGTTGTGAATGATCGATCTGCTGAAGCCGCTCTGTATGCCACCCACCACATACAGGTTCGCTACACTTGCTTCTTCACAGACAGACATTGCAGTGCTATTCAGACATAAAACACTTCTTCCTCACCAGAACCACCAGTGAGGCCTCGTACAGACGAGCGGACCTGTCCGATGAAAACGGTCCGCAGACCGTTTTCATCGGACATGTCCGCTGGGATCATTTGGTCTGATGGCTGTACACACCATCAGACCAAATTTCCCGCGGACAGACGACGCGTGACGACGCGGCGACGTGGCGGTGACGATGACGCGGCGACGTGCGCGAACCCGGAAGTTCAATGCTTCCACGCATGCATCGAATCACTTCGACGTCATGCGCGGGTTCTCGGGCCAGCGGACATGTCCGATGAGTCGTACTGACCATCGGACATGTCCGACGGACAGGCTTCCAGCGGACAAGTTTCTTAGCATGCTAAGAAACATTTGCCCGCTGGAAACCTGTCCGCTAGGCCGGAAAACTGTCCGGTCAGCCGTACACACGGTCGGACATGTCCGCGGAAACTGGTCCGACGGACCAGTTTCAGCGGACATGTTCGGTGGTGTGTACGAGGCCTAACACATACTTGTCAACTGTCCCGAATTTCCCGGGACATTCCCGGGATTTAGACCCTTTTCCCGATTTTATTGTGCCCCAGGAAATATGTTTTTTCCTGATTTTTCTCCGCCGCCGCAGCTCGATGCTGCACCACCAACGCCGCTAGAGGTCCACCATTTTTAAGAAGACCAGAAGAAGAACACGCAGGGCCGATCCTAGGCAGGGTGCATTGCACCCAGGCGCCTGCAGAGGTGGGGGCACCTAACAGACTCTCTAACAGAAGCCCTCTCTGTGTCCATCACAGAGCCCCCACCCTCCAGGTACCAATAAAGTACTCTGCTTCTCTTCCTGTATTTTGTTTATTGTTAAGAGATCGTGTAAGGATACCAGGTTAATGAAGACTTTGTTGGGGAGCATCTCTGTGGTTGAGTCATTGCCATAGAAACATTTGTAAAGGGGAGGAGTTAGTAAAATGACGATGCCCATGTGGGGGGCCAGAAATATTTCTGCACCCAGGCGCCTGTAACCCTAGGATCGGCCCTGAGAACACTGGTGGCTACAATAGAAATTAAGCTACCCACCGCCCTGCTGCTGGTCCTTATGTGACCTGTTATGAAAAGGGGCGGGGTGGGCGGCGCCGCAGCTTAATTTCTTAATTTCTAATTTTTTTGAAGCATTTTTTTTTTTTGCTATGAAACACCTACAAATGCATTATAATTATAATTATAAAAAGACTCCGCCTACATCCAAAAAAGTGTCCCTATACATTTTTTTACAATGTTGGCAACTATGGTAACATGGGTAAACAGCAGCTCCATGCACACGGTCACTAATCAACAGTGACCAATTGGGAAAAAAAGGACAATCAACAATTTGGTTTGGGAGCCACGTCGCACGGCCGCGCAATTATCAGTTAAAGCGACGCAGTGCCGAATCGCAAAAAGGGGCCAGGTCCTTTAGCAACAACATGGTCTGGGGCTCAAGTGGTTAAATCAACTCCTCAGTCTAATTGAAGTGTCCGGCGCCCAATAAATTTCATCACCTTCGCACCCACCATGCCTCACAACCAGGGATGGACTGGCCATTGGGACTACAGGGACTTCCCGGTGGGCCGATGGCTCAGTGGGCCGGCTTCAGTGACAGCTGCCTGGGAGTTTCTCACTTCTGCCTAATCTTGTCCCATGAGGTGGGGGGGGGGGCACCAAACTGATTCTTTGCCCCGGGAGAAATAATGTCTAGCTTCCCCACTGGTACTGCCTATAAGAGTACCAGTACCAGCCGTTCTACTCCAATAAAGTAAAACAGCTAGTGGCTAGTGAAGGGGGAGAGGTGGTTTGGGTGACCGGGTGGGTGCGGGAGTTGTCCGGCCGCTGTGGGAGAGACCTGTCAAAGTGGGCCAGCCAAATTTTTGTCCCAGTCCAGCCCTGCTCACAACCCACCACATATTGAAGGATGTCGGTTATCTTTGGCCTTGAAGGTTCCCATTAGACTGGAAGAGGTAAGAGATTCTGCTACACAAATAAATGGGGGCACCCCACAACTGCATGCACTGCATACGGCTGCAGCTCATTAGTGTGGGGGCTCAATGGGATTAAATCAGGCACGGAGGAGGCAATGCCTGTCAAATGCTCTTTGAAGAGCGATCTGAATGCGGATCGCTCTTCAGAGATCAAAGCACATATCAATGAGTTCTAACACTTTCAAGGTCGGAGATTCAGAAAATATTGAAGCCTTTGCATTGCAATTGCAACCAAGCAATTATCACATAAAAAAAAAAAAAGTTCAAGGACAGTCTGAATATGTTCTCAGCAGGGGCGGACTTAAAAATCATGGGGCCCCCGGGCAATAGAAGATTATGGGGCCCCTGGGCTTACAGATGGCCACCACGCCAGGAGGCAGGGCAGAGGCGGGCAACTAAAATCTTGGGATTTTAACATCAAAAGCATGTCGGTTTCAGACATATCAGGGTCACATCTAAAAAAAACATAGATTTTTATATACTGTCCCTGGTTGTACTGAGCCTGGCAACCCTGATGGGGCCCCCTAGTGGCATGGGGCCCTCGGGCAGTGCCCGAGTGACTCAATGGTCAGTCCACCCCTGGTTCTCAGTACAGCTTCCCTTGAAGCATTAGATGGCTGAACACACCAGGCCTAGAAGAGGTACAGCTGTAGTGGAAAAAATGAATTTGCATCTAAAAAGAAGGGACGGTTGGGAGGTCCGAGTCATCAAATGATCAGCATTCCGTAGAAGGAATATGGCTGTGCAGCTTACATCGCATCGGAGCCGGAGCTGTGCGCGGAATTCACCCTTTATTGAATAAATGTGTTGGCTTATAGCACAGGCAGGTGCCAGGCTGTACGGCATGTTAGGGTAATCAGGCACAAACTCCGGCCAGGCATTAATAAGTGACGGAATCTGGATCAGATTATGCCAGGCCAAGAACTGCCTGATAAAGAATCCAGCTGAGGTCCGCGGAATGATCAGGATGTAGTCATAGAACATCAAGGGAAAAGAGAAGACGGCAGTTACTGAAGCCGCCTTTGTAGAAGTATTCAATAAGACAGGACCAGGGGGGATACATACTTTAACCCCTCGCACCTAAGGGCAAAATCCTAATGCCTAAGCACAATTTTGCAACTTTGACACGTGTTAGCAAAACCAAACAAATCATCACAAACTACTTTGTGCATCCAGGTGCGTTTTTTTCAGGACACACAAGCCTTTTATTTGGTGGTAAATGGTAATGAATATCTCCCGATTTTTTATCATTACAGGAAAACTGGGCCAAAATAGTAAAATATATATACAGTATATATATATATATATATACATATACATATATATATATATATATACATATACAGTAACTCACAAAAGTAATTACACCCCTCACATTTTGTAGAAATGACACTTTGCTACAATGTTGTGTAGTGAGTGTACAGCTTGTATAACAGTGTAAATTTGCTGTCCCCTCAAAATAACTCAACACACAGCCATTAATGTCTAAACCGCTGGCAACAAAAGTGAGTACACCCCTAAGTGAAAATCTCCAAATTGGGCCCAAAGTGTCAATATTTTGAGTGGCCACCATTATTTTCCAGCACTGCCTTAACCCTCTTGGGCATGGAGTCCTCGTGACGACATCACGGAGCTGGTGGATGTTAGAGACCTTCCGGATGTCCCACAGATGCTCAATAGGGTTTAGGTCTGGAGACATGCTTGGCCAGTCCATCACCTTTACCCTCAGCTTCTTTAGCAAGGCAGTGGTCTTCTTGGAGGCGTGTTTGGGGTCATTATCATGTTGGAATACTGCCCTGCGGCCCAGTCTCTGAACAGAGGGAATCATTCTCTGCTTCAGTATGTCACAGTACATGTTGGCATTCATGGTTCCCTCAATGAACTGTAGCTCTCCAGTGTCGGCAGCACTCATGCAGCCCCAGACCATGACACTCCCACCACCATGATTGACTGTAGACAAGACACACTTGTTATTGTCCTCCTCACCTGGTTGTCACCACACACGCTTGTCACCATCTGAACCAAATAAGTTTATCTTGGTCTCATCCGACCACAGGACATGGTTCCAGTAATCCTTAGTCTACTTGTCTTCAGCAAACTGTTTGCTGGCTTTCTTGTGCTTCATCTTTAGAAAAGGCTTCCTTCTGGGACGACAGCCATGAAGACCAATTTGATGCAGTGTGCAGCGTATGGTCTGAGCACTGACAGGCTGACTCTACACCCCTTCAACCTCTGCAGCAAAGCTGGCAGCACTCATACATCTATTTTCCAAAGACAACCTCTGGATATGACGCTGAGCATGTGACCTCAACTTCTTTGGTCGGCCATGGCGAGGCCTGTTCTGCGTGGAACCTGTCCTTTTAAACCACTGTTGATAGAGACTCATTAATTAATTGATTTCCTGATACAAACTCAGGGTTACCCATTCTGCCGTCTGATTCAAATTACTATGGGGAAACAGTGCAATCTACAGACAAAACAGACCACATGCTCACCTTCCAACGTTTCAACAGCAGAGAGCATGGCTGCCGTCTGGGCAGTTGGCTTTATTATCAGCACACGGTCACAAAATGCATTCTCAATGGTCAACCCATACAATTCACACCCACTTCACCCATTTCACCCACCCACTTGTACTCAGCATGGGATCCCTCATTGGCCAATTCATATAAGGCTTCTTCATAATACAAAACAGTTCTTAAACAAGAGTTTCCTTCAGTCATCCCAAAGCAAGGATTTCCTTCAATGTCTCTGAGTGAGGAGGAGGGGGATGGTAGAACTTCCTCTCGAAAATCCACAATTGCTTCTCCAAAGTGAAGCGTCCAGGAATTCAACATAAAGGAGGGGCCGTAATTAGGAGTGAGGAGGGAAAGAAGGTTTGAACACGTTTGAAGAAATAGCATCTACTTCCATCTTTTGCCCTATATTGATAACTTCTTTGCCTTCATTTCAAACAGATTTGTAGTCGTAACTTTAAAGCATTATCTGTTTCTTCATGTAAGGATAATAACAGTGTTGCAATATATATCCATACATAATAACTTCGTGCTGCAGCTCAGTTTCAGGGTCTTGGTAAACTTCTTATAGCCTAGGCCATCTTTATGTAGAGCAACAATTCTGTTTTTTAGATCCTCAGAGAGTTCTTTGCCATGAGGTGCCATGTTAAACTTCCAGTGACCAGTATGAGAGAGTGAGAGCGATAACACCAAATTGACCACATGGGCTCCCCATTCACACCTGAGACCTTGTAATACTAACGAGTCACATGACACAGGGGAGGGAAAATGGCTAATTGACATCACTGTAGAACCTTACTTCAACAAAGTACAAGGTGTCACCCTCTAAGGGTATAAAGCACATAAGTAGCTGGACAAAACTACAAAGCGTTCAGTAGATAAAACTTTTCCTATATATTTTGCGTAATTGAGCTTTAATTAAGAAACCTTTCTCAGCCCCTTTAAAAGGACAAGTGCCCTCATGCCGTCATCCTCTTCATTCTGTCACCCTGCAGCTTTTCTAAGAGGCCAGACACTCCGAACCCAGCAAGGTTCCTTCAAGGGCAAATGTGCAACTTGCAGAAAAAGCATCAGATATCGGCTATACTTTACTAAGTAATCTGTTAGATACAATCTGGGCCAATATACTTTACAGTATTAATCTTTCATGTCAAGAAACATCCCAAATAAATATATTTTTATATTTCTAATTTGCTGTCTAAAGCTGGATTACGGAAGATAAGATCGCCGAGAATTATAGGAAGTGGAAGGAGATATTTCCTCAATCCGCTCAATTCGGTTGTGGAATTCTCAGTATCTGTTCTATATGATTAGCTGTCTTGTGCTACTAATCTCCAGAGTTGGGTCACAGGGAGCTGTGCTCCGGCACTTATACTAGAAGGCTGTGAATCAGACATGTACAAGGATAGACAAGTGTACAATTAAATGGATTTTGTAGGCAAAATATTAAAGGCTTCTTTGTGTCGAGGCTCGGGGGTCACCACACTTCTTTTTTTTTTTAAATGTTGATGCGTGTTTTGTTAGGCATCTCATTGACTTTGAAAGGGCCTTACAAGTGTATGTCAAGACACTTTTGTAAGAGGCAGAATTTGAAACCAAAACTTAGAAATGTCATCAGATATTTTTTTATTGGAATTTTCAATTTAACCTCACAGCTTAACAAGGGTCCAACACAAACTATTCCTCCAGGTGACCAAAGCCGCCAAACTAACCATAGCAAAAGCCTGGAAGACTAGCTTTCTTAACATTGTGGAAACTAAAAACAGAGTCACTAAAGCTATGATCCCCAGATGATGTCTTCTCAGATGAAACGCGTCGGTTCGAGCTTGCTGTCGCCATTGCGTTAATACCCCTTTTACACAAGCGCTTGTTGTATCTACTCAAATGTGAGTGTTCTTTTACCCTTTTCTAAATAAATCTTCCTGTTAAGCGGATTTACACTATGTGGAAATTTCTTTCGTATTTATGGTAAAATTGTAAATCCTTGCCACAGATTCTACCTCGTATCCTTGTGTTGTGTGTCCCCGGGAGGAAAATGTGACTACCAACTTCCGGTGTGCAACACCTTCATACGCTGACGTTTTTCAATCATTGGTGTATTGTCACCACAAAGTCTTGAAGACTAATTTTGGCATATGCCTTGTTGAGTCCACATGCTCTGGTAAGCCTCAGTCTTATCGGTGGTGGTTTCCTCTATCATCCTATCTTCACTGTGTCTGTATTTGAAGGCTGATATTCACTCATCTGGATTAATGCTTCAACGTTATTGTCACCAGTGCCATACTCGGACTATATTATCATTACATTTTTCCATATATATAATTTTTCTCACTTCTCACAGTGTGGACTTTAAATATATGTATGCTGGAATTTTTTTCTTTTTTTTGTGTATATATTAATGTGTGTTTTTATACTCTAAGGCCGCGTACACACGGTCAGTCCATCCGATGAGAATGGTCCGACGGACCGTTTTCATTGGTTCACCGCTGAAGCAGGCTGATGGTCTGATGTGCGTACACACCATTGTTTCAAAAACCGATCGGGGCAGAACGCGGTGACGTAAAACACACGACGTGCTGAAAAAAACGAAGTTCAATGCTTCCAAGCATGCGTCGACTTGATTCTGAGCATGCACGGCTTTTGAACTAACCATCGGTTTTGACCTATCGGTCAGCCGTCCATCGGTTCGATTTTAAAGCAAGTTCTCTTTTTTTGGACCGAAGGACAACAGACCGATGGGGCGTATACACGGTCGGTTTGGACCGATGAAACTGAACTTCAGTCCGTTTTCATCGGTTTGGACCGATGGTGTGTACGCAGCCTAAGGGTTTAAACGCCAACTATCAATACATGGTAAATTTGTCGTAGGACCACTTTCCAATTAGCACTGCACTTTTTTGTATTCATACTAAAGCTATGGTCCATGGTCAAGGTTAGGGTTAGGGTCAGGGTTAAGGGTAGGGGTAGAGTTAGGGGCAGGGTTGGGATTGGGGTTGGGTTAGGGTTTTCCCTTGAAGAATAGGGCTAGGACTCAGGAATTGCAGCAGGGACCTCCCCCAAAGGTCAGAAGGCGGGTTCCCAGATGTCAAAGGTCATGAGGCATGGTTGACCCACCCCCAGCGAAGTGTACGGCCTACCCCAACTAAGTCGGGGAATGAACAAGTCGGGGAATGCTGACTTGGAGGTTATTCTATTGGACAAGATCGAATACTACACCAAATTATGGCAACCCTGGGTGCTCCACTTTCTCCCCCCACAATTTGATAACAGCCCCCTGACCTCTTCTTCTGCTTTTCCCTCAAACCCAATCTGGCTCTCTTACGTATAAGACCATGAGCAGACACTCCAGACCCCTTCTCCCCCCCTTTTTTTCCTGCCCCTTCATCTTTCTCCTACTCCTTTCTATCTCTTTTGCTCTTTCATTTTGCCTAACCACCATTCTGGTCCAGAGACATTCTAATTAGATTTTGTATTCAAATACAGGGTGTAAGCCACAACTACTTTACCACTAGAAGGCACCACGGCATGTGCTTGGTTCCTGCATCCCTTGGCACCTACTAAAGTAGAGTACTAGGTGTAATGCCGCATACACACGATCGTTCAAACCGATGAGAGCGGTCTGATGGACCATTTTCATCGGACCAAACCAATCGTGTGTGGGCCCCGTCGGTTATTTATCCATAGGTTAACAAAAAGCAATCTTGTTTTAAATTTAACCGATGGATACCTAACCGATAGGCACGTCCATCGGTTAAAAATCCACACATGCTCAGAATCAAGTCGACGCATGCTTGGAAGCATTGAACTTCATTTTTTTCAGCACGTCGTTGTGTTTTCCGTCACTGTGTTCTGACACGATCATTTTTTTAACTGATGGTGTGTAGGCACGACCATCAGTCAGCTTCATCTGTTAACCGATGAAAACGGTCCATCAGACCGTTTTCATCGGATGGACCGATCGTGTGTACAGGGCATGAGGGTCTTTGTAAAGACCCCCTCTTAACCATGTACTCATGCCGCGTACACACGGTTGGACTTTTCAACGGGCGAACCTCTATCCAATTTCCGACAGAAAAATAGAGAACCTGCTCTCTATCTAATGCCCTGTACACACGTTTCGAATATCATATGCCAGATCGTACATTTTTTTTTATGCAGAATAGTCGCAAGTAAAAATTAAATGGTTATTAAAGTCACGAAAATTCTCATACGACAGAAAAAAAAACGGAAGTAAGGTCACGTGTTGTAATGTATTTGTATTGTATTTTCAGACGACAACTGCACTGACTAAACGAAAATCGTACAATCTGGTATTGTACGAGAAAATTTTTCGTGCATGTCCAATAAAATAATATCGGATGAACTGTCATGATCGGCTTTCGATAGCTCTGTTCTAACAATCCGATTATCGTACGATTCTTCGAATCGTGTGTACGAGCCATAAGTCCGTCGGAAATTCTGACAGGAAAAGTACGATGGGGCATACATACGGACGGAATATCCAACAAAAAGCTCCCATCTGACTTTTTCTGTTGGAAATTCCGACCGTGTGTATTACTTTGTGCTTTGCTATAAGTTAATGGTGAGTGCTTCTTTAACATTGCTTTTAGCTGGGCAGTCTCATATGTGGTAACATTGTTACTATAGATAAGATGATACGAAACGTGAGAACTAGAAAATACTTGTAGACAGCTTGGCGATACGCCCAGACATTGTTTATAAATATAATCATAAATACTGATAAATATGTCTGGGACATAATGGGAACTAACTTTAAGATTGTACAATAATACACACACATATATTCTTTAACCACTTCCCACCCATAGGCCGTCATATGACGTCCTGGAATTTGAGTGGGGATATTTAAAATGATGCCTGCAGAGCTACAGCATGAACCAGATATCATCTTTTTCAGCCAGCGATTCTGTGTGCTGTGAGAACAATCACAGCGGCAGTCCCCTCTTGTCGCCCGACGGTGCTTCTCCTCCCCTGCGATCGGCGAGCCGGAGAACGAATCGGTCGCCGCCGGAAGTTGAGCAGAGATTTTCAGTGACCAGATGGTCCCCAGTCAGCTCTATGACCCTCGGAGGCCCGGGCGTGATGTTATGACGTCACGTCTGGGCCAGCGGAAGTAAACAATGCCGGGGACGCAACTGGAAAGGCAGAGAGAGTTTATTGTTATTTTTGATCTCAGCCTTTTCAGCCTGGAGGAGAGATGTGGGGTCTTATTGCCCATTGTTTAACTAATGTCTGGAAAGCTTCGGCATAGAATGATTTCTCAGTACGGTTGAACCATCCTAGGACAGCCTGCTTCACTTCTTCATCAGTGCTGAAATCCTGACCTCGGAGGAACTCTTTTAGGGGTCCAAGCAGATGGAAATCACTCGGAGCGAGGTCCGGGCTGTAAGGAGAATGTGGAACTACCTCCCTGTAGTGCAGTGAGCAGCATGAGCTTTGTCCTGGAGAAACAGTACGCCCTTAGTGATCAAAGCAGGCCATTTTTTTTCCGCAGAGGCTTATGCACATTACTCAGAACATGACAGTAATATTCATTGTTGACAGTGGCACCACTGTGTAGAAAATCCACATGAATAGCACCACGTTTTGTCCCAGAAAACACTTGCCATCACTTTACCTGCAGATGCATGCATGTACTAACACTGTTGTCTGCCATCTTGATTAACAGTCTCTGGACTGGCCCGCGACATGTGCGCCACCTATCAGTAATAGGACACACTTGCCACTTACTACTGCGTGTAGTACCGCCACACTAGCATCCCTTTTTTATACCTGTAAAATGTAAAGTCCCGGTTTGACTTGAACACTCCTCGTATATATTTGGCCATTGAATGGGGTATTTATAGTCCCCATTACATCGTTTTTCTGAGTTCCAAGTGAAAAAAGGTATGCTAAGCACTTTTGGACATTTATTTTGATTTATATTTAATTTTTTAGCACTGGACACTTTGTAAATGTAGTGTGTTTTTAGGGCCAGATCCACGTAGCGGATCGTAATTTTTGGCAGGCGTAGCCTATCATATTAACGCTACGCCGCCACAACGTTGAGAGGCAAGTGCTGTATTCACAAAGCACTTGCCTCTAAAGTTACAGTGGCGTAGCGTGAATCTTCCAGCGTAAGGGCGCGGAATTCAAATGTTAAAGATGTGGGCGTGTTTTATGTTAATTTTACTTGACCCGACGTAAATGACATTTTTTCTGACCGGCGCATGTGCTGTCCGTGGGGGTATCCCAGTGCGCATGCTCGAAATTAACCCGCAACAAGCCAATGCTTACGACGTGAATATCATTCTAGTCAAAGCCCTATTCGCGAACAACTTACGCAAACAACATAAAATTTTCAAAATTCAATGCGGGAACAACGTCCATACTTAACATAGGATACGCCTTATATAGCAGGGGTAACTATTCGCCGAAAAAAGCCTTACGGAAACTACGGAAAAAAAATGCGCCGGGCGGATGTACGTTTGTGGATCGCCGTATCTAGCTAATTTGCATACTCGACGAGGAAATCGACAGAAACGCCACCTAGCAGCCAGCGTAAATATGCACCTTAGATCCGACGGCGTACTAAGACGTACGCCAGTCGGATCTAGCACAGCTTCAGGCGTATCTTGTTTTGTGGATACAAAACAAAGATACGCCAGAGCAAACTACCTGTAGAAGTTACGCGGCGTATCAATAGATATGCCAGCGTAACTTCTTTGTGGATCTGGCCCTAAATATATATTTGTTTAGTAATTTATTGAAATGTGCATGAACGTTACACAGAAGATTTCGAGGTGTGCACGGTAATGGTGGTTCACTATTGTGTATAATTAAATGATTCATTTAGGTTTATGTTTAAACACAGCCCTGCATATGAAAGACTGATTATTGTGACACATATAAGTGTTTGGTGCAGCAGCTTGGGATTATAGGGGGACGTAACATTTTTAGTTGACTAGCATATCTAAATTTGGGACTTCCAAGAAGTCACCCATAGAGAGGGCACAAGTGGGCAGAGATGTTGCTTGCATTTCTAACTCTTTAAGGGCTTGTTCACATGTGTGACAGCCTTTTGCCACCCCTCTGAGAAGAAATCAGTGGTGGTGGACCGATTTTCAGTGGGCGTTTGACAGATGGCGAGGAGGCGATATGTCACAGCGCAGCCCCAATGACTTGCAGCAACATGCTGGCTTATTTTTTCCATGGCCATGAAGCACAGCATCAACGCTGTGATATGTACACAGCCATGAACAGCTGCATACACTTGGTTGGAGGTAGTAAAACCAGGCTGTTGAGTCGCGCAAGTGAACAAATCCTCTAATCCAAAGGGTAGAGAGCAGCACGGGGAGAGGCCTATTATCCAACCAACAATCTCATAATGAAGTGTACTTACAAATAGATCTTCTCGATTATACAACATATGTAACATTCTCAAAACCATATATCTGTCTAGTTATGCCATCCACTCTTCTACAGTAGGAGGGTTGATTAGATACCCATTTAAAGGAGTTGTAAAGGTTCTTTTTTATTTTCTAAATAGGTTCCTTTAAGCTAGTGCATTGTTGGTTCACTTACCTTTTCCTTCGATTTCCCTTCTAAGGCCCCATACACACGGTCGGACAAAACCGATGAGAATGGTCCGACGGACCGTTTTCATCGGTTCACCTCTGAAGTGGCCGTACGGCCTGATATGTGTACACATCGTCAGTCCAAAATCCGATCGGGTCAGAACGCGGTGACGTCAAACACACGACGTGCTGAATAAAACGAAGTTCAATGCTTCCAAGCATGCGTCGACTTGATTCTGAGCATGCGCGGGTTTTGAACCAATGCTTTTCTGTACTAACCATCAGTTTGGTCCGATGGGGCAGCGGTCCATCGGTTCGGTTTTAAAGCATGTTTTAAAATTTTGGACCGAAGGAAAACAGATGGATAACCTATACACACGGTCGGTTTGGTCCGATAAAAATGAACTTCGGTTCATTCTCATCGGACCAAACCGACCATGTGTACGGGGCCTAAATGTGTTTTTTTTCTTTGTTTTCTTTGTCTGAATTTCTCACTTCCTGTCCCTCCTCAGTAAGCTGTTGACTAACCCCCAGCCAGAACGGTTCGGATGATGGGGGAAAGCTTACTGAGGAGAAACAGGAAGTGAGAAATTCAGACAAAGAAAAAATTTTTAGAAGGGAAATCAAAGGAAAAGGTAAGTGACCCAACAATGCTCTAGCTTAAAGGAACCTTTACAACTCCTTTAAGGACAACCATCCTATAGGCTGCAAACAGGGCTACAATCAAACAGGAGTTTGTGTGCAGGCGACCACTGGCAGGATTCAGTAGATTCAGTAGAGTCACCTCTGATACTCCATTCCAATATATCACTTTTCGTTCCAGATCCTTGTCCTCTGAGAGGCTCCCTAAACCCAGGACCTCAATCAGCGCAGGACCCTACCAATTAGTTGGGCCTTTTCCAGGCATTTGCATTGAGCAAATAGAAGAGCCTCCTCAATTGCTTGATAGGGGGGGCAACTTGGTGGTTCAGAGAGTATACAAGATCATCCCAAATATGTATGATCTACCCCCCCCCCAAGCATGCACCAGTGGCAATAACCCTCCTAAAGCCCTTTACACACAATTGGAATTTCCGATGGAAAAAGTCAGACACACTTTTTCCATCGGAAATTCCGACCGCGTCAAATACCACCAAAAGAAAGCTCTATTTGTGGGGAAAAAAGGACGCCAATTTTGTTTGGGAGTCACGTTGCACGACCGCGCAATTGTCTGTTAAAGCGACGCAGTGCCGAATCGCAAAACCTGGCCGGGTCCTTTAGCTGCCTAAAGGTCCGGGTCTTAAGTGGTTAAGCTTTGTCAGGACACAAGCAAGGTTTGTTGGTAGCAAGAAATAAAGCGGGTCTCAATAAATGTTGTAATTTTTCATGAATATTCTCCATTGTTTACTGTGCCTCAAAAGTCCGACCTTGGGTTACCAATTTTTTGGCACCCTCCTTTTTTTTTGTTCTTCAAAGGCTGTCGGACCAGTTTCAGCAGACAGGGCAAAATTTTCCGGCCGACCGGACAGGTTTCCATCTGTATGTCTCTTTCTCTCCCGCCCCCCCCACTCTGTGTATGGTTCTCGTTACATCTGTATGTCTCTTTCTCTTCCGACCCCCCCCCCCCCCCGCCGCTCTGTGTATGGTTCCTTGTCACTTCCGTGACAAATTGTGATGGTTCACTGAAGGGTAGTGTTGTAAATCCCCTGGAACGCATCGCATTTGCCGTTGGAACACATTGCGCATGCGCAGTTGGCCGCCACGTGACTTCCGCAGCATTCTGCGATAGGGAGCAGAATATGACACTGCACCGGACATGTCCGATGGTCAGTACGACTCATCGGACATGTCCGCTGGCCCGAGAACCCACGCATCACGTCAAAGTGATTCGACGCATGCGTGGAAGCATTGAACTTCCGGGTTCGCGCACGTCGCCGCGTCATCATCGCCGTCACGTCGCCGCGTCCTCACCGCGTCGTCACCGCGTATTCTGTCCGCGCAGAATTTGGTCTGATGGTGTGTACAGCCATCAGACCAAATTCTCCCAGCGGACATGTCCGATGAACACGGTCCGGCGGACCGTTTTCATCGGACAGTCCCGTCGTGTGTACAAGGCCTCAGACATCTCCAGGAGCTACCTGCCTCTTCAAGGTTCAAATAGCCAACTCTTGATGATGTAAGCCAGGTTCGCCTTCCTCCAGTGCTTTGTAGCAGCTGAAGTCTCCAGGCATGAATGCATACTCTAGTTGGCTTCAGGAACTGGGGCACATCAATATCGTTCAGTTATTCGACCCTGTGGTAGATTACAAGAATGCTATTGGGGATTTTTTTTTTTTTGAGTGAAGATTCACTTTAAACACAGTGCCAATGTTACTGGATAACATTAGCAAGTTCTTATTTAGTTTTACTTACTGTCTAAAGTGTTTAATTAAAATATGATCAGAGGCAGGGTCGAATAAAAACAAGAAAAGGTTTCGACCCCTTTACTCTATCTCCACTTGTATTCAGTGAAAACAATGGCTACATAATTAGCAGAAACTTTCATTTCCATTACTGCAAGTTTCAAAATTTCATTTTAATTTATTGTGTCTTATCTATTAACTCCCATACTCACAACAAGGCCGGAATTAAGATGTGATGGCTTAATCAAGAATGTGAGAGCTGTACAGAGCACTCTTGGGGCTGGTAGGTCTCTTATTGTGCCTGCGGCACCGGCTCTCCCAGAATACATCTACTGAGCTGCCACAAAAAAAAATGTGAGAACACGAGCCTGGCCAGGTTGATAATAATTTGAGGACTAATCTTACACTGCTCTATCTATTTTAACCCATGTGTGTGTATGTGCGTGAGTTTGAGAACCAACCAGGCCACGTTATAGCCAATCAACAATCCTCAGGAGTGGACATTGGGTGCTTTTTTTACATCACTTGTATCCCAGGAAGATAGCATGGGAACTGAGTGGGGGAATATGTTGTGTGTAATATATGCCTATTAGGAAAACCTTTGCCCTTTTTTCCGATTTAAATAAAAAAAAAAAGGTTTATTGTCCCTTGTTGGGTTTCCTCCATCCTACGGTCTTCAAACAAGATAGTGTAAAGGGGATTATTGATGGGCACCCTGGTGTAAGGGGGGACATTGATAAGGACTCTGATGTAAGAGGGACTTTGACGCTGAGGCCCACGGAGGGCCGTTCCGTGAGTGAGCCTTGACTCTGGAGGCAGATCCTTAACCACCAGCCTTTCATTGGCAGAGTGGCTATTTGAAGCCACTTTTACCCATGCCCATGCAGACGCAGCTAAATCTCTGGGTCGTCAGGTTGCCAGTCTGGCATATTTCATCTGACTGCAGGCCCTTCAAGAGCCTGCTCTGGACATTCTTTCTCCACAAGCCTTGGTATCTCCAGGCTTGATGACCTAGCAGAAGCTCACCCTTAACATTACATTCAGAGACACTGCATGCAGACACCTTTACACCACCCTTTTCTTCATCAAAGACCTTTCGCTGGGAAGCACCTTGCCTATTCTATTCACTTTTGCTGGTCGCCATTGATAGGGACAACCATCGGTCACCTCCCCCAGTCACTCCCCTCCCTTCACGGTAAGAATCACCCCCTAGTTAATAAATTAACCCCTTGATCGCCCCCTAGTGTTAACCCCTTCCCTGCCAGTCACATTTATACAGTAATCAATGCATTTTCATAGCAGGGATCGCTGTATAAATGTGAATGGTCCCAAAAATGTGTCAAAAGTGTCCGATTTGTCCGCCGCAATATCGCAGTCCTGGCAAAAATCGCAGATCGCCGCCATTACTAGTAAAAAAAATAATAATAATAAAAATGCTATAAATCTGTCCCCTATTTTGTAGACCCTATATTTTTTTGCGCAAACCAATCAATATATGCTTATTACGATTTTTTTTTACCAAAAATTTATAGAAGAATACGTATCGGCCTAAACTGAGAAAAAATTTTTTTTTAAAAAAAAATTGATATTTATTATAGCAAAAAGTAAAAAATATTGTGTTTTTTTTTTTTTTTTTCAAACTTGTCCCTCTTCTTTTGTTTATAGCGCAAGAAATAAAAACCGCAGAGGTGATCAAATACCACCAAAAGAAAGCTCTATTTGTGGGAAAAAAATTATAAAAATTTAATTTGGGTACAGTGTTGCATGACCACGCAATTGTCATTCAAAGTGTGACAGCGCTGAAAGCTGAAAAATGGCTTGGGCATTAAGGGGGTGAAAGTGCCCAGTAGGCAAGTGGTTAAATTAGTTGAGTTGCAATCATTTTAGTCTTTGAAATCTGCCTTGAGCTCATCTTTATATATCTACATATATATATATATATATATATATATATATATATATATATATATATATATATATATATGTATATTATATATATATATATATATATATGTATATGTATGAGTAAAGAACGCATACTTAATGTAAAATGATCTTCTCAAGGCATAGTAAAGCACTACCAGGTGTGAAAATGCTTATGACCAGATGTACTGCATTACCTACTGCAAAGGCTTCCTTGAAAATCCATTTTGCTTCCGGAAAGCCAAGCCTTACCCGCCTGTGGAGAAATGCCCTTTGCATTACCATTCTAATGATCCCATAATGTATTCCTTAACATGATACTGTGTATAAATCCTGAACATTAAATCGAAGCAGTTGCAGAAAATCACCGTTCACGCCAACCCACGCACCATCGCCAGAAATTCCATTACTACGCTATTATTCCCCCTGAATAGAATCACCATAGAAATCATGTAATCTGAAAATGGCTGTCATTACGTTTCCTTCCATTTTTCCTGCACAGGAAACAGGTTAAAAATGTCCCCGGCGACTCTCTCTTTTTTGCAGCAGCAGCAGCAGAAGAAGACGCGCCTGACTATTCCCCACTTTTAGCGCAGTCGCCGTTGAAATTCTAATTAAACGCCCTGCCTGTCAAAAACCCGGGGATGATTTTGCCGAGGAAATGGCAGGTCGCTTCCAGTAGATTATAGGCATAAACACGCAAGCCACCAAGCTGGATGGTTTTCTACTGTGAAGAGATAAAAGCCAAAAAAAAAAAAAAGAAAGAGAGAGAGACAAGAATACATTGAGATCCTTGAGAAATATAAATGTAACGAATAGTTGGTATTCATCGCAGCGGGGGCAGATTCATTGCAGCGTTTTCAAGAAAATAACTTCTGTCTAATGATGGAGGGAAAACAGAAGGAAAGGTGCAAGGGGGCGGAAAGCAAAACTGGAAGAGAGGAATGACAAAAGGATAAATAAAGTGGCTAGTGCTCATTATTCTAATGCTCAAAACAATTCCAAGAAATAAAGAAAGAGAGCATCCATTTTAGTGAAAGAAAAAACAAAAAAGAATTGTCGTTTTGCAAGGTAATGAACTAAAAAAAGATAAAAATTTGATGGGTTTGTAGCACCCTCTAGTTAGTGAGGCGCTAGAGTGAGGTTTTTCTCTGGTAGTGTAGGTAAATTTAGGCAGGCCTAGATGGTTGCTAGGCCTGTTTGTTTTCATTCTGAGCTGGGAGTGGCTCAGGGTAGCAGC
Organism: Rana temporaria; assembly: GCF_905171775.1. Taxonomy (NCBI): domain Eukaryota; kingdom Metazoa; phylum Chordata; class Amphibia; order Anura; family Ranidae; genus Rana; species Rana temporaria. The sequence continues at coordinate 13,843,965 of NC_053499.1, read as the reverse complement.
TGATGACTCACAGGCAGTGTCACTTCCTGGTTACCTCCCTCTTCCTTCTAGCATTTTCTAGAAGGAGAGGAGGGGAAGAGAGGTGTAGCTGCCTGTGTTATCTTAATGCAAAGGTTTGCCCACCACTGCAAAAAATTCAAAACCAGCAGTTACACATTCTGCAGCTACTGGCTTTTAATATTAGGACACTTACCTTTCGGCCTTTGGGTGCTGCCGCTGCCATTGCGATCAAAGAATAAAGGGGGTAATCCACAAAGATCCGGCGTAACTTAATTTTTTCCATTTAAGTTACACTGCCTTAAAATTTCTACCTAAGTGCCCGATCCACAAAGCACTTACCTAGAAATTTTGGGCTGTGTAACTTAAATTCCGCCGGCGCAAGGCGTTCCTATTTTCATGGGGGCGATTCCCATTTAAATTAGGCGCGCTCCCGCGCCGGCCGTACTGCCCATGCTCGTGACGTAATTTTCCCGATGTGCATAGCGCGAAATTACGTTACGCCGAGCTTTGTGGATTGCGACGGGTCAATAAAGTTGCGTCGGGGAAAAAAAAAGATACGGCGCGAAAAAAAAAATTTAAAATTAAAAAAAAATCGCGTCGCTGGACAGAAAGGTCTGTTTTTACAAGGTGTAAACAGTTTACACTTTTTAAAAGCAGCCCTAATTTTGCGTTTGCAAACTAAAACTTACGGAGAAAAAACGAAGCTGAAAAGCTTAGTGGATCTCCGTAAGTGCTAATTTGCATACCCGAGGCGGCATTTCGACACAAAATGCCCCCAGCGGCGGCTGCGGTACTGCATCCTAAGATCCGGCAGTGTAAGTCCCTTACACATGCCGGATCTTCTGCCTAACTATGGAAAACTGATTCTGTGGATCAGTTCCATAGTTAGGAACAGGGATACGACGGAGTAACAGCAGTTACGCTGTCGTATCCCTTTTGTGGATCTGGCCCAAATGTCCAAAATGTGGAGATGCCCTCCTGTGGGATGTGTGATATTAAAAAGGATGAAATCAACTTCTTCCCTGGAATTGGTGACGTGATGAGAAGTGTAATACACAACCGTACCCAGTCTCCCAGAACTCTCACCTTAGTACCACAATAAAGTGCATGTAGTATAAATGTAAAGGCCTCAAAGGATGGTGTTTCACTTTCCTCTCCAGCTCCTCTCCAATGCTGTATATGTCGGCCACTCGCCTTTATTGATCCCACTGGTCCCAGAGGTTCCTATTAACCTAATATTGTGCTCAATGCACCGTGTGGAATGGGAAGAAGAGAAAAAAAACATGCCTCCAATGGTGAAATATTGTCTAAATAATGGAGCTCTATTAGTGTAGCGTGTGGACTCTTACATTAAAAGATCAGCAAAGATGTAAACAAGACGCGGCGTTTGCAGCGCCGTCTTACATCTCCTCTGGCATGCTTCCGGTCTGCGTCAGTCTCACTGTATATATACGTCATTACTTTGACACTATATACCGTTGTAATGCCATAACCCTGGTATTTTTTTACACAGTGGGTGATTTGGTGTCCAACAAAAGTGGTCCTGGCGGCAGATTCGCCACATGATCACTTTTTTATTCCCCCCTCAGCCACTTCCCGGGCATTTCCCTGCTTAACGGAGCCATTGGTAAACGGGGAAATGATCCGAACCCCTGGAGCAAAGGGCAAGAAGTTGCGTGAGGACAAGATGGCCCCCACTCGACTCTACTGTATATGCTTGAAGGATCGGGGTGACGTCTGATGTCATTTCTCCCTAACAGTCTTAAAGGGCCAATGTTTTTTTTTCTTTGTAAAAGTAAAATAAAATTATTATTTTTTTGCTTTTAAGTGTATATGTGAGTTCTGAGGTCTTTTTGACCCAAGATTTCACAAAAAAAGAGGTCCTGTCTTTCTTATTTCTATTACAAGCGATGCTTACATGTGTAAAAATAAAAAGTAAAAAAAGAAAGATCGAATGCCGCATTTAAACAAATGTAACGGAACAAATGAATAAAAAATAATAATAATGATAATAAAAAGTTTTTATTATTATTATTGTATTTTATTATTATAAAATGTTTACTTTACATTAGTTTAGATATGGCATTCGTTATTTCGGATAATTCGTAACTTTGGATAAATTCTTATTTGTTACGTTCACTAACAGCTAAATTTGAAAGGAAATTCCAATACCTATAATTTAATAGTTAGTAATAGTTAAGTTATTATTAGTTAGTTATTATTTCAGATTTTTGAATTTACAAACTTTCAAAATTACAAATCTTCCAATTTACGAATTTTTGAATATTCAAATTTACGAATATTTGGAAAAATTTGTTAAACAAGTTTTCGTTAATTCATATATTTCTGAAAAAAAAAAAACGAATTCAGAACTAAACGAATTGCACAAGTCTATCAGATATAAATGATAGTTCAGGAGATGCCATGCACCTACAGTACTTGGACTTAACTCAAAGCGTGATATAAGAAAATTGGCTTTAGGGTCCCCAGACCAGAGATCCAAAAAGGGGGGGGGATGTGGGGCCATTGTCGGACTATCGCGGTACTGGTAGTATGGATATAAATTGTACAAACACAAATATAAAAATATAAAAAACATTTTTATTGATTACAAAATCAGTAAGAACACAACAGGGAGTGAACATTAAAAAATTAACGACCAACACAACTCCAGTATAAAAATCCCCAGGAGGGGGAGAAGAACAGTGGGTTGAGAGTCATGACAATAACTTGACTAGTTTCGCGGCTTACGCCGCTTCATCAGAAGCATGTCTAAAATAGAAACAACAAACAATCAACAGTTATGCATTACACAACAGTTACACAAGTAAATTGGGGAACAAAGGGCTCAGCTGCTCACCTAGAAAAAGCCCCACATGTGAGCGAGGCGGGCGTCACCACACAGGGTCCCGTAATGAAGGTTTTTAACTCAAAGCGTGTCGGCACTTTTTACAAAGTGACAATGGAAATTAATGGACTAATAAATTGGACTTTTGGCGGTACAGGTAATTAATGTATAAGGTTTATAAATATTTATTTGTAAAAAACGCATAGATAGAAACTTGTATACACAATTTCATAAGACAATGTCAGCATATGATATCAGTTCATCCAACACAAAGTAAGAGAAGGGTTTATACTTATGCAGATACATTCATAACATAGGAACGCATAGCATCAGAAAGGTATATAAAAAAACTCTTTGGCCCCGTACACACGAGAGGATCGATCCGCTGGAATTGATCCGTGGACCGGTTTCAGCGGATAGATCCCCTGGTGTGTACGATCCAGCGGATATTTTTCCGCAGATTTTTTTCCCCCGGGGATGGATTTCCAGTGGATCAAGATTTCTTAGCATGCTAAGAAATCTATCCGCTGGAATCCAGTCCAGCGGATTGATCCGCTGGTCTGTACAGACACAGCGGATCAATCCGTCCGATTCCATCCCTCGCATGCGTCGTAATAAATTCGACGCATTCGTGGAAGTCCTTATATGACAGCGTTGCGCACGTTGCCGCGTCATCATCGCGGCGACGGCGCGACACGTCACCGCGGAGGGAATTCCGCGGGGATTTTGATCTCATGGTTAGTACAACCATGAGATCAAAATCCGCCAGAGGATTTATCCGCGGAAACGATCCTCTCGTGTGTACTAGGCCTTAGTGTTTGAAGCTGAATCCGATATGCGTAATAGTAGATCTTGCTTTTACTCTCGACATGTTTCACATACAAGACGCTTCATCGGGAGCATAGGAGTCCAATAACAGACATACATGACATAAACAGAAAAACATCAAAAGATGTCAATTAGTCAAACCAGTTTATACATAAAACACATATAAAAATCACAAACAAATGTTAAGAAACTGCTAACATGTTGTTGCCCATGCAGTACGCGAACCAACGCACACATCAAATGCATATAAATCCAGACCAAAAAGATGTCATGCATAATAGTCATAAACGAGGTTTAGATAATTTAACCTCGTTTATGACTATTATGCATGACATTATCTAAGTCTATCTTTGATTGGGCGTTTTTGGTCTGGATTTATATGCATTTGATGTGTGGGTTGGTTCGCGTACTGCATGGGCAACAACATGTTAGCAGTTTTTTAACATTTTATTTGTGATTTTTATATGTGTTTTATGTATAAACTGGTTTGACTAATTGACATCTTTTGATGTTTTTCTGTTTATGTCATGTATGTCTGTTATTAGACTCCTATGCTCCTGATGAAGCGTCTTGTACGCGAAACATGTCACTTTATCGGGACGTTGGTACACTAAAATAGGTGCATTCACAGTATTTAGTCGCCCTGTGTTTTTATGCACGTTTGGCAAGACCCATTTAAAAACTTTTTACAAAGTGGCTGAATTGATTGAATTTTTTTAAACAAAAAAAAATATTTTTTTACTTTAGTATCCCTTTAAATGATATTTATATATTAAAGTAGCAAGGGACAAACTGACAAAGCACATTTTTAAAAGCATATTCCCCCAAAACTAATATGTCAGTTCGGTCTACTCTCCAGCAAGCTAAATCACACACACTGGTTTTCAATAATTCTTGGAAATGTCAATGTAGAGATAACCCCCACCAGAATTCCATTTTGACTGCTGTGACCATTACTAGCTCAATGATGGTGTCACGCACCCCTGATGGATTCTCCATAATACAGAAAAAATAATTGGGAAAGCCAGCTGAGAGCGAGTGACACCTTCATTATGTCCTTGTAAAAGGAAGCAGAGACAGGAACTGAAGCAGGATGATCTCACCCATGGCATCCCATATACATGTAATAATGAAGGTTTTTCAACCCACCAGCATCCATGCAGAGTTGAAAAATCTATTTAAGGTGGAGCATGTTTTTAGGACTTTATCAGCATTCCTAGTTCCCGATAAAACAGGTTTTTGGCACAGAGATCGGTGACATAAAAGCTCTCAGCATGAGCAGCTGCTTGTTACTGTCATGGCAGCAAAACTGACGGTGGTCATTAGGAAGCACGGTAGGCTTTTGACTCAGAAGCATGACAATTTAACTTTGCTGATGCAACGCTCCAGACTTTTTATCATCAGCGTAGGCAGAATCTGGATAAAGCTTGAGGTATGGAAATTATGCCTTTAGGTGTATCTACCTGGTTCAGGGCATTCTTCAACTAAGGGAATAATATATTGTCATGGATGCCTGCAAACCTGCCAGACGATGGGGCTTCCCAGGGTAACAAAAACAAAGCACCTCTCAACCAAGAGATCAGGAGGAAAATATATTTTAAGGAAGGGTTCTGCACATAGATTACTATATAGTTACAAACCAAAAACATGATCTAATTTGTTCCTACTTGGGAAAAAAATCCTTCCTGCTTCCCCAGTGGGCAATTGGATATTCCCTGAAGCAACTACCCTTGGAGCTTATATCTATAAATATTAGTATCCAGATATATATATAAAACAATCTACTGAGCTGACCAGAAACAGCACCTTGCTGAACACTGATGCTGGTGATGCTAAAACACAGCTGCTGGTGACTCAGGAACACAGATGCTAGTGATCCTGGAACACAGCTGATAGAGATGCTGGAACACAGCTGATAGAGATGCTGGAACACAGTTGCTAGTGATCCTGGAACACAGCTGATAGAGATTCTGGAACACAGATACTAGTGATCCTGGAACACAGCTGATAGAGATTCTGGAACACAGATACTAGTGATCCTGGAACACAGCTGATAGAGATGCTGGAACACAGATGCTAGTGATCCAGGAACACAGCTGATAGAGATGCTGGAACACAGATGCTAGTGATCCTGGAACACAGCTGATAGAGATGCTGGAACACAGATGCTAGTAAACCTGGAACACATCTGATAGAGATGCTGGAACACAGATGCTAGTGATCCTGGAACACAGCTGATAGAGATGCTGGAACACAGATGCTAGGGATCCTGGAACACAGCTGATAGAGATGCTGGAACACAGATGCTGGTGATCCTGAAACTCAACTGTTTGTGATCCTAAAAAATGAAAATTTACCTTGAAATGTCTACAAGAAGCTTAGCCTAACTACTAAACAGTTCAGGTATTTTATCCAGGCATTGCAGTACCGTACCTTTCCACCCCAATCTATTTCACTATAATTTGGAGATCCTGACTTAAAGTTTTTGGTAATCCTGGAACAAAACAGTTGATGATGCTGGAACACAGCTGCCAGTGATCCCGGAGCACAGCTACTGGTGATCCCGAAAGACTCATGACCCTGGAAAACAGATGCTGGCCATGCTGAAACACAGCCGTTGAACAGATTACACCTAACTACACCTGGCAGATAAATTTAGGAGCCACCATGGGTTCATTTTAAGGTCACCCATGCTCCGCCCCCATTCAAAAATGTTGTGAAGGGGAGGGACTTAGCCGCGACTCGCAAGTATTTATTTTTGAACATTTTTTTTTTTTTGAACATATTTTTTTTTTTTGTGTATTTTGTGCGTGTACTCAAGAGAGGAGCCGGACTGCAGGAGTTGGGAGTAGGCAGGCCACCCCCAGAGGCAATCTGCCACCTTTCTCCATGCCGTGGGTGGCAATGGCGGGTGTGTGAGGGGGTCCTCCCACACAGCCCACTCTACCTGCTCCGCTTTGAAGCCCAACGGGGCAGAGGGACTCCCTATAAGGGAGTGAGAGGATCTAGCCCGCTCAACCAGCCCCGTTAGTCCTTCGCCTCTCTTTTAAGAGACCGCGTGGTCAAAGTGCGTGCACGTTAACCCAATTTCGAGTGCTTGTAAGTGTGGTGGTTTTTGTGGGAGGGGGGTGGGCGTACTAAGGGCAGGCTTACCTCGCATAGCACACCCACCGGGAGCCGGTACTGAGACCACCAAACTCCAAACTCAATTCACATGTAGCCGAGACCGGGATCCGAACCCCTAGCTGCAGAGGTGAATGGCTTGTCAGCTCAGTGCGAATCGCGTTGAGCCACCGCAGCTTCCTATAGTATTTATTTTTAAAGGGGAAACGGCAGACTTTATTCTAGGCATGTGCTATGCCCAGAGGCGATTCAGTTCGCATGTGTTGCACTATATAAGTTTCTCACTCACTCACTCATGTACAGGGTGCAGAATCCAGGCGTGTGCTATGTACAGGGTGAAGAATCCAGGCGTGTGCTATGTACAGGGTGCAGATTTCAGGCGTGTACAACCCTTGCGCACGCCTATGGCGGACACCTTGCTGATCCCTGATTCCAGGGGGGGGGCGCTTGCCCCCCCTCGCCCCTACCTGCAGACGCCCATGGGAGTAACCCTGCCTAAACATCAGGGTGCTACATTGGTAACTCATTTTCTGGCCCAGAATCACCAGAAAGACCACACGCTTAGATGTGGGGGCTTCATTCATAGTAGAAGTGGACTAAAAATAAGTCAAAATTATGCAATTACTAAACTTTCCATCCAATAAGCACATAAGGCAATACTTGCATATCTCTTGAGTACCCGCTAATCCGCTTGATCTGGGTGGAATTTGTTCCAGAAAACCTGACGTGTTCTTCTATAGAATCTTACATTGCATCTCTTTGAAGGTCACAGAAAAGGAGCTTCAGAAAATGAGCTGAAGAGCTTCTTTAAATGATTGCATTGCACTCTAGGATGGTTGAAATTGAATTTCTCCCCAGAACAACATACATATCCTCCGACACATATTATAAATAAGGCAAATAGTGATAGAACACTGGGAAGCCATTGGATTGTTTCTCTACATAATTTTACGCCTCTGAGGGGTAGCAGGTGTCTGATTGTGTGTGCAAATCCCACATTTGCTCTGCTGCTGGCAGGAAATAGGTGAGTTAGGAGCACCTGCTACCTTAACAAGGTTTGGCTGAAAACTGATCGACTCGCAATATCCGAACAAGCTCTTTGATACAGTAGTAACATTGAATAAATAGATAAAAGGAAAATAAATTAAGCTTATCTCTCGCAAAGAAGTTTTCTATTTTGTCGGAACGCCAACAAGTATTTACAAGGGGCCGGATTCAGAAAGAAGATACGACGGCGTATCTCCTGATACGCCGTCGTATTTCTGAGTCCGGCCGTCGTATCTATGCGCCTGATTCTTTGGGCTAGATTCAGGTAGATCAGCGGATCTTTAGATCCGCGTGATCTATCTGATTTAAGATACGCTGCCGCAAGTTTGAGAGGCAAGTGGGTAATTCACAAACCACTTACCTCCAAACTTGCGGCGGCAGATCGTAAACCCCCCGGCGGAATTCAAATTCCGCGGCTAGGGGGAGTGTACCATTTAAATCAGGCGCGTTCCCGTGCCTATTTAAATGAGCATGCGCCGTCCGCGAAATTTCCCGGCGTGCATTGCTCCCACTGACGTCACTAGGACGTCAGTGGTTTTGACGTGAGCGTAACTTGCGACGCGCGGGTTTCTGAATCGGCGTATGCAAACGACGTAAAAAAATTCAAAATCGACGCGGGAACGACGGCTATACTTAACATTGGCTGCTCCTCATAGAAGCAGGGGTAAGTATACGCCGGGAAATCCGCTACGGAAACGTCGTAACAACACTGTGTCGGGTCCGCGTACGTTCGTGAATTCGCGTATCTCGTTGATTTACATATTATTCAGCGTAAATCAGCGGAAACCCCCCCCGCGCCATTTTCAAATTGAAAATAAGATCCGACGGTGTAACACACTTACACCTGTCGGATCTTAGCCATATCTATGAATCAGGCGCATAGATACGACCAGTGTAAGTCAGAGATACGACGGCGTATCAGGAGATACACCGTCGTATCTCTCTGTGAATCTGGCCCATAGAATCAGGTTACGCATAGATATGCTTAAGATCCGACAGGTGTAAGTGACTTACACCGTCGGATCTTAGGCTGCAATTCCAGGCCGGCCGCTAGGTGGCGCTTCCGTATCTTTTATGCGTCGAATATGCAAATGAGCATTTATGCCGATTCAGAAACGAACGACCGCCCGGCGTTTTTTTTTTACGTCGTTTGCGTTCGGCTTTTTCCGGCGGAAAGTTACCCCTGCTATAAGTATGGCCGTCGTTCTCGCGCCGAGTTTTGAATTTTTTACGTCGTTTGCGTAAGTCATTCGCGAATACGGCCGGACGTAATTTACGTTAACGTCGAAACCAATGACGTCCTTGCGACGTCATTTGGAGCAATGCACGCTGGGAAAATTCGCGGACGGCGCATGCGCTGTTTGATCGGCGCGGGGACGCGCCTGATTTAAATTTTAGACGCCCCCTAGCCGCGGAATTTGAATTCCGCCGGGGGATTTACGATACGCCGCCGCAACTTTAGAGGCAAGTGCTTTCTGAATAAAGCACTTGCCTCAAAAAATTGCGGCGGCGTAGCGTAAATCAGATAGGTTACGCGGATCTAAAGATCCGCTGACCTATCTGAATCTGGCCCAAGGATTTTCATCCAACTTAACTTTGTGTAGAAATTCTTCTGATTAGAGATTTGCTCTCTGTCACTGAGAACCCATGTATAACCTTCAGTACAGGAACGTCTATGGCTCCTGAAGGGGGTATTTTCTTTTTCCCAGCTTCTGATCTTTTGTAGATCATTAACCACTTCAGCCCCGGACCATTTGTCAGCTTAAAGCGGGGGTTCACCCTATAAACATTAGGCATAGTAGCTCGAGCTATAGTATGCCTGTCTTGATTTTTTTCGCCCGGTACTCACTGTGCAATCCTCTGTAGAAGATTCCGACTCCCTGCGGGGAATGGGCGTTCCTATCCAGACGGAAGATGATTGACGGCCGGCTCTGGCACGTCACGCTTCTCCGGAAATAGCCGAAATAGGCTTGGCTCTTCACGGCGCCTGCGCATAGTCTGTGCGCAGGCGCCGTATAGCGCCGTGAAGAGCCGAGACCTACTCCGGCTGTCTTCGGGGAGCGTGACGTGCCAGAGCCGGCCGTCAATCATCCTCCGTCTGGATAGGAACGCCCATTCCCCGCGGGGAGTCGGAATCTTTTATAGAGGATTGCACTGTGAGTACCGGGTGAAAAAAATCAAGACAGGCATACTGTAGCTCGCGCTACTATGCCTAATTTTATGCTAAAATGTTACTATGGAGGGTGAACCACCACTTTAAAGGGTATGTAAAGGACATTTTTTTTTTTTAACCACTTTTCGCCCGGTCAATAGACAATTGACGTCCGGGAAGTGGTTGTGTTATCCTGACTGGACGTCTATTGACCAAATTTCCTGCCCAAGTGAAAAATTGGCTTGGGCAGGAAGGTGCGTAAGTGCCTGGTATGGAAGTGGTTAACCACCTCAATACTGGGCACTTTCACCCCCTTCCTGCCCAAGCCATGTTTCAGTTTTCAGCGCTGTCACACTTTGAATGACAATTGCGCGGTCATGCTACACTGTAGCCAAACAATTTTTTCATCATTTTGTTCCAACAAATAGAGCTTTCTTTTGGTGGTATTTGATCACCTCTGCGATTTTTTTTTTTTTTTTGCGCAACAACTAAAAAAAGACAGAAAATTTAGAAAAAAATTAAGTTTTTATTTTTTTCTGTTAATTTTTTGGGTAAATAAGTTTCTACTTCGATTACGGGCATCGATGAGGCGGCACTGATGGGCACCGGTGAGGCGGCACTGTCAGACACTGACAGGTGGCACTGATAGGTGGCGCTGGTATGCGGCACTGATAGGCACTCATAGGCAGCACTGATGGGCACTCATAGGCGGCACTGATGGGCACTCATAGATGGCACTGGGCACTCATAGGGGACATTGATGGGCACTCATGGGCGGCACTTATGGGTACTTATGGGTGGCACAGATGGGCACTGATAGGTGGGCACTGGGCACTGAGGGGTGGCACTGATGGACACTGAGGGGTGGCACTGATGGACACTGAGGGGTGGCACTGATGGCATTGCTAGGCATCACTTTTTTATCCCAGTGCCAGTGCCAGTCCCATGTTGTCCCATGTTGCCAGTCAGTGCCCCATGAGCACTGATTGGCATCTATTCTCTTTTTTTTATTTTTTTTAACTGCCCTTTTTTTTATTTTTTTACTGCCCTTCCCTGGTGGTCCAGTGTGGGCTTTCCTGGTGGTCCAGTGTGGGCATCCGAGGGGGGGGGGGGGCTGCGCTGATAAACAATCAGTGCGAACCCCCCCCTGTCAGGAGAGTCCCGATCGGCTCTCCTCTACTCGCGTCTGTCAGACGCAAGTGAGGAAGAGCCATCAATGGCTCTTCCTGTTTACATCGTGATCAGCCGATGATTTACCGAGATCGGAGATGCAGGGTGTCAGACTGACACCCCGCATCACCGATCGCCGCGCTGCGCGCCCCCAAGGGCACGCGCCGGCATGAAATCCTGCAGGACGTCAATAGACGTCCAGTCAGGATTTCAGAACCACTTCTCGGATGTCAATTGTCTATTGACCGGGTAGGAAGTGGTTACACAAAAACAAAAAAAAACATTGGCGATCAAATACCACCAAAAGAAAGCTCTATATCTTTGTGGGGAAAAAATGACATAAATGTAATCTACTGTATGTACAGCGTTGCATGACCGCGCAATTGTCAGTTAAAGTAAAGCAGTGCCGTATCGTAAAAAAATGGCCTGGTCATGAAGGGGGGTAAACCCCTCCGAAGGTCAAGTGGTTAATAAATAGATATGTTGAACCAATAGATGACTTAGAACAAGATAAAGCTAAGGCCATTATAATAACCTAGAAAAATACAAATGATTTCTGTTTGTGTTGCTTTTCGATTCCAAACCTTTCTAATCAGACTGTCCAAGGAACACCTGACCCCAATTTCCTCCCAGGGATTGTTTTGCCGTCTATAAATTATGCCGCGCACGTACAAAACATATTTCCTCAGGACATATATTAACAGGAGAAAAAAAAAAAAAGACGACTTTTGTTCAAACTATTCAATTCAAGCATGAAAACATTATCTCAAATATGCTGACTTCTTTCACAAACTCTACGGGATTGCAAAAGATTATGAACACACAAAAAAAAAAAAGTCTCCCAGAGTTCCTGAGTCCGCAATCTTTGTTCCCTGCCTCTCGCCAGGCTTCTCACAACCCAAATTGTATATGGAAAGGACTTCAATGTGAATTATTACTGAGAATTTTCCAAAAGATGTTACATACTGCGGGTGTTGGGGGGATGAAAAGAAACACATTTAAATGAGTACATTGCAGACTGAGGCAGAGTCGAATGTACTGAATGCTCGGCATTTAGATTTAGGCTCTTTTTTTTTTTTCAGCTAGTTTGGATCCAAAGAGATCAGAAAAATGCAAAAAATGTGAGTGTTCTGCTAAAATGAATAGTCGGTAATACTTGAAAGGGAAGCAATTGTATAATTTTATTTTGCATTTTACGGTGCTTTGTATAATATTTATCTGATGTCATATGTTATAATAATATTGTTTTTTAAATATCTATACCGTATTTTCCGGCGTTTAAGACGACTTTTTGGATGCAAAAAAATGCATCCAAAGTCGGGGGTCGTCTTATACGCCGGTGACAGTCTCTGTGCTGCGAGCGTCCATGACTGTGCCATCACTTGCCCACACTGTGCCATCACTTGCCCCCACTGTGCCATCACTTGCCCCCACTGTGCCATCACTTTCCCCACTGTGCAATCACTTTCCCCCCCACTGTGCAATCACTTTCCCCCCACTGTGCCATCACTTTCCCCCCACTGTGCCATCACTTTCCCCCCACTGTGCCATCACTTTCCCCCCACTGTGCCATCACTTTCCCCCACTGTGCCATCACTTTCCCCCCACTGTGCAATCACTTTCCCCCCACTGTGCCATCACTTTCCCCCCACTGTGCAATCACTTTCCCCCCACTGTGCCATCACTTTCCCCCCACTGTGCCATCACTTTCCCCCCACTGTGCAATCACTTTCCCCCCACTGTGCAATCACTTTCCCCCCACTGTGCAATCACTTTCCCCCCACTGTGCAATCACTTTCCCCCCCACTGTGCCATCACTTTCCCCCCCACTGTGCAATCACTTTCCCCCCACTGTGCAATCACTTTCCCCCCACTGTGCAATCACTTTCCCCCCACTGTGCAATCACTTTCCCCCCACTGTGCCATCACTTTCCCCCCACTGTGCAATCACTTTCCCCCCACTGTGCAATCACTTTCCCCCCACTGTGCCATCACTTGCCCCCGCTGTGACATCACTTGCCCCCACTGTGCCATCACTTTCCCCCCACTGTGCCATCACTTTCCCCCCACTGTGCCATCACTTTCCCCCCACTGTGCAATCACTTTCCCCCCCACTGTGCCATCACTTTCCCCCCACTGTGCAATCACTTTCCCCCCCACTGTGCCATCACTTTACCCCCACTGTGCAATCACTTTCCCCCCACTGTGCAATCACTTTCCCCCCCACTGTGCCATCACTTTCCCCCCACTGTGCCATCACTTTCCCCCCACTGTGCAATCACTTTCCCCCACTGTGCCATCACTTTCCCCCCACTGTGCAATCACTTTCCCCCCACTGTGCCATCACTTTCCCCCCACTGTGCCATCACTTTCCCCCCACTGTGCAATCACTTTCCCCCCACTGTGCCATCACTTTCCCCCCACTGTGCAATCACTTTCCCCCCACTGTGCAATCACTTTCCCCCCACTGTGCCATCACTTTCCCCCCACTGTGCAATCACTTTCCCCCCACTGTGCCATAACTTTCCCCCCACTGTGCCATCACTTTCCCCCCACTGTGCCATCACTTTCCCCCACTGTGCCATCACTTGCCCCCACTGTGCCATCACTTTCCCCCCACTGTGCCATCACTTTCCCCCCACTGTGCAATCACTTTCCCCCCACTGTGCCATCACTTTCCCCCACTGTGCCATCACTTGCCCCCACTGTGCCATCACTTTCCCCCCACCGTGCAATCACTTTCCCCCCACTGTGCCATCACTTTCCCCCACTGTGCCATCACTTTCCCCCCACTGTGCAATCACTTTCCCCCCACTGTGCAATCACTTTCCCCCCACTGTGCCATCACTTTCCCCCCACTGTGCAATCACTTTCCCCCCACTGTGCAATCACTTTCCCCCCACTGTGCCATCACTTTCCCCCCACTGTGCAATCACTTTCCCCCCACTGTGCCATCACTTTCCCCCGACTGTGCAATCACTTTCCCCCCACTGTGCCATCACTTTCCCCCACTGTGCAATCACTTTCCCCCACTGTGCAATCACTTTCCCCCACTGTGCCATCACTTTCCCCCCACTGTGCAATCACTTTCCCCCACTGTGCAATCACTTTCCCCCACTGTGCAATCACTTTCCCCCCACTGTGCAATCACTTTCCCCCACTGTGCAATCACTTTCCCCCACTGTGCAATCACTTTCCCCCACTGTGCAATCACTTTCCCCCCACTGTGCCATCACTTTCCCCCCACTGTGCAATCACTTTCCCCCCACTGTGCCATCACTTCCCCCCACTGTGCCAACAGTGCCATCACTCACGTTTTGCTGATTTGTTTCCAGGCCGGTGACAGTCTCCGTGCTGCGAGTGTCCATGATTTAAAAGCCGCTCCTTCTTCTCAGCGTGTCCTGTGATAGGCGGAACACAAATCTTCCCAGCAGTGCCTCTGTTCTGTGTTCCTCCTATCACAGATGCCTTCTCATCCTCGGACGAGAGGATGTCCGTGATAGGCGGAACACAGAACAGAGATCCATGTCTCCGCTCTGTGACGGGCGATTGCGGGTGCCAGGCAGACATCGTGGCCGCCGGGCACGCGCATCGGCTCCCGAGTGACATGGCAGGCGTGTGTGTCGCCGGAGGCGCCCGTGCACCCCCTAGCGGCCGGGAAGCCCACCTGGGGGGACAGAGTGTTCCTGCGGATGTCATATGACAGTGATGGAGAACCTTGGCACCCCAGATGTTTTGGAACTGCATTTCCCATGATGCTCAAATACACTGCAGTGTAGCTGAGCATCATGGGAAATGTAGTTCCAAAACATCTGGGGTGCCAAAATTCACCATCACTGTCATATGACAGCGGGCGGTAGGGAAGTGGTTAAAGAAGCCTATATTGCTTCTAACTAATACACTGTTTTACCTTCTCCATCAGCCAGGGCTGGACTGGGACAAAAATTTGGCCCTGGACTTCATCCAGACTGGCCCACTTTGACAGGTCTCTCCCATGGCGGCCGGAAAAATCCTCCACCCCCCCCCCTGGCCACCTAAGCCCCCTCTCCCCCATCACTAGCCACTAGCCATTCTACTTTATTAGAGTAGAACAGCTGGTACTGGTATTCTTATAGGCAGTACAATTGGGGAAGCTAGACATTATTTCACCCTGGGCAAGGAATCAGTTTGGTGCCCCCCCTTATGGGACAAGATTAGGCAGAAGTGAGAAACTCCCAGGCCATAGCTGTTGAGTCAGCTGTCTGTCCCCTCCCCATGCTTCTCTGTCGTCTCCCCTGCTCCTCTGGTCCTCCCTCTGCTTCTCTGTTCCCCCCAGGTGAGTGCTGCGGGAAGGGAGAGACAGAGGAGCGGAGGGGGGCAGCGGTCCGCTGTCACTGAAGCCGGCCCACTGAGCCATCGGCCCACCGGGAAACTCCCTGTAGTCCCAATGGCCAGTCCATCCCTGCCATCAGCTCATTCCCCACAGCTATTACCTTTTGAATCAGTTGACCCTCCCTTTTAGATTGTAAGCTGTATGGTCCTCTGACTCCTCTTGTACCAAATTGTATTGTAACTGTAATGTCTGCCTTCATTTTGTTAAGCGCTGCGCAAACTGTTGGCGCTATAAAAATCCTGTATAATAATAATAACAATTCCAGAAGCTCACAGTGTGCGTCGAAAGCACAGCAAACAGTTTCAGTACAACTGTGCAAGACTGAAGTTCAGCTTTAAAGGGGTTGTAAAGGTAAAAGTTTTCTCACCTTAATGCATTCTATGCATTAAGGTGAAATAACATCTGCGTATTAGCGCCCCCCCCCCCCCCCCGTTTACTTACCTTAGCAAGGAAAAGGTATTAAAACCCATGGATAAAGGATGCTGCACACCCCTGATAAGACGTGAAAGAAAGAAGAAGATTACCCCTAGGGGCTTTGTGTTGCAGCAATATGTTAATAATATAAAAAAATTGTAAAAAAGTATAAATTTCATTAGAATAAACATGTTTAGAAAACAAGCACCATATGCGGAACTCAGGACATGAGCTTGACAAAAAATCAGTAAAAAAAATACAAATTACATATCAAAAACAACCAAGAATGGACATGAACAGTACTGTAAACATATTCCACTATGGGCGTAAAAAGCCCCTACGCGTTTCGTCCTTAATAGTAGAGGTCTTCCTCAGGGAGCAATAGTTTTTTGCGCGACCATAGATTCTACAAAGAAAGCACATGCATATCAAACACAGAGGGCGACACGCCAACCAATGCGCATGAATGTGGCACATGTGTGTGCGTGATTCCCCTATTCATGTATAGTCATCATTAATCTGAGATGTATGCTACTTACCAAGGCAGATGTCGGAAATCGGGAACCGAGGTCAACCAACGGGCCACACCACCGGGAGCCATCCCTTGGTTGGGGTACAGGCGGAAAGGGAGGATAAGGTCAGTTGGAAACAGACCAAAAATGGGGAACAAAAAGAGGGCCACTCCCAGGTCTACGAGAGGTCACAACCTGCGTCCGTTTACTTACCTGACTCCTCAAAAGTCCTGCGCCGTGAATGCGCTTGCTTCTCGGCCGGGCTTCTCGGCTCATTCATTGGTTGATTGAAAGCAGCGCAGCCTTCGGCTGGCGCTGCTGTCAATCACTTCCAATGACGCGGTGCACCGGGGGTGGGGCCAAGTGATACAGTGAGCGGCTATAGCCGCCGGCTGTATCACAGGAGCACGCCCACAAGAACTCATCACCATGCGAGCATGAAGGTAATGAATTCTTGCAAGGAGGAGCCGAGACAGCCGCCGAGGGACCCCAGAAGACCAGGATCGGGGCCACTCTCTGCAAAACGAGCTGCACAGTGGAGGTAAGTATAACATCTTTGTTATTTAATAAATTAAATTAAATTTCCTTTACATACCCTTTGAGAACAGTTTGCTTTAAACTAGCGGTGAACTGATCGCGTTCTAGGGTCTGCGCCTAGTCTGTAAAACAATGACCAGCCCATTTCTGTATCAATAACTAATTACATCCGTGTCCTAGCTCGGTAACACAGATTGATGGCTTCATTATCACATTTAATTAGAAATGCTTTTAATTTATCAGGAAGAAGCACTTTTAATTGGTGAATAAACAGCTGCTTTGGCGCACGGGCGAGAAGGGATGACGGAAGGATGGGAGAGAAAAGGGGTACTGGGGAATTTTAATGCACATTTAATACCATGTTCTTCTTTTTCACAACAAGAGCGGCGAGATTGCTCAATCTCATGGCGGTTCTGAGCACGCCGACCGCGGAATCATTCATTCTCCGTCTCAATCAGGTGCTTATAAATATTGCACAACAGGAGGAAAATTTTGATGTGTTTTTTTTTTCTTCCTCTCTATAAAATTATGATGATACAGTTGATTAGCGCATCCATTAATAATAAGAGAAGGAGCTTGGCTTTGCGGCCTCTTTGAGCAAACATTGAGATGAGACGAAGCCGGGGTGCTGGCGAGAGGTGAGCCGGGGTCATTTCCAAAGGTCAAGTGGCTACTTAAGCAATGACAGGTAGCTTGATAGCACAAAGCAGGGTTTAATTAATAATCAAAACAGCGGAATGTATGAAAGGGAGAGAGAAGGGGGTATGAGGGAAGGTCTAGCGCAATGTCAGATATAAATCATCTAGCACAGCATTGGAAAGGTAATCCGCAGTGTTTTACGGGAACTCCATCTTTAAAGAGTACCTGTTGTCTTGGAGAAAAGGATCAATGTAGTAGAGAAGGGGTGATAACCACTTTCGGCCATTCCTGCCCAGGACAATTTTCAGCTTTCAGCGCTGTCACACTTTGAATGACAATTGCGCGGTCATGCGACCCTGTACCCAAACTATATTTTTATAATGTTCTTCCCACAAATAGAGCTTTCTTTTGGTGGAATTTTATCACCTCTGGGGTTTTTATTTTTTGCTAAACAAAAATTCCAACAGAAAAAGTCCGATGGAGCCTACACACGGTCAGAATTTCCGACCAAAAGCTCACATCAAACTTTTCTTGTGGGAATTTCCAATCGTGTGTACACGGGCATTAGGTTTGAAACGTTTTACTTCTACTTTCTGTAACGGAATGACCCGGGACAAACAGAGACTTTGTAAGGATGAGGGGTACTCCTGTACCGGCGTCACCAAGGAGTCTTATGTCTAGGGTCACCTTATGTCCGATAGGGCCATAGGGTGACTGAGAAATGATATCCTAAATTACAGGACAGGGGACATCACTGATAGTTCATATTGCAGGATCTTGAGATATTGCAAGTTGTTGGTTAATTGTGACCCAACCAGTCAATAGTGACTAATTTCTATGATTAGCCCTGGCTAGTGACATGCTAATTGAGTCTGCTTCTGAAAGACCTCTCATTGTGTGATGCTGCTTTGTGTGAATTCTATTGATATAAGATGTGGAATGGAACTTGCCAAGCTGTATGCGGAGACAGAACGTCTGTCTAGGGATGTGGATTAAGAAGAGATCATTGTGTGATGGTGTTTTGTTTGAGTTCTGTTAATGAAGGAATGTGCAGTGATTAGATCATGATAATTATAGGCCGGCGCCGACATGTCTAGAATGTTTAGCAATTAGCCATCTGAAGGTGTATTGAAGCCCTCCCAGGGTGTGGGTGGAGAGTTTGATTGTTCCTTTCACGCTTAAACTGTATATAAGACTGAAAGCTGACCATTAAAGTTGTCTTCATTTTGAAACCAGAGAACACGGAGCAAGTCTCGTTATTCTGGGAAATGGGATGCCTGCTGGTTTGTCTGTGTGTCAGATGAGCTGTCGTAGTTGATGGAAGGTCGTAAACGGTGGTGACCGTTACACTTTCCAACCTTCCCTAGTAATAGGTGGGAGAAACAAAGTAATGAATGGAAGGCAGGGAGGGAGAAAGGAATGACTGAATAAAGGAAGGTAGGGAAGGAAGTAAAGAGAGAGAAAAGGAAGGAAGGAGAGAAGGAAGGAAGGAGAGAGAGAGAGAGAGAGAGAGAGAGAAGGAAGGAGAGAAGGTTGAAGGAAGGAAGGAGAGAGAGAAGGAAGGAGAGAAGGAAGGAAGGAAGGAGAGGGAAGGAAGGAGAGAGAGAGAAGGAAAGAGAGAAGGAAGGGGAGAGAGAAGGAAGGAGAGAGAAGGAAGGAGAGAGAGAGAAGGAAGGAGAGAAGGAAGGAAGGAAGGGGAGAGAAGGAAGGAAGGAGAGAGAAGGAAGGAGAGAGAGAAGGAAGGAAGGAGAGAGAGAATGAAGGAAGGTAGGAGAGAGAGAAGGGAGGAAGGAAGGAAGGAGAGAGAAGGAAGGGGAGAGAGAAGGAAGGAGAGAGAATAAAGGAAGGAAGGAGAGAGAGAGAGAGAGAGAAAGAATGAAGGAAAGAGAGAGAGGGAAGGAAGGAGAGATAGATAAGGAAGAAAGGAGAGAGAGAGAAGGAAGGAGATAGAGAGACGGAAGGAAGGAAGGAGATAGAGAAGGAGGGAAGGAAGGAGAGAGAGAGAAGGAAGGAGAGAGAAGGAAGGAGAGAGAAGGAAGGAAGGAAGGGAGGAAGGAAGGAGAGAGGGAAAGAAGGATTGAGAGAGAGAGAAGGAAGGAAGGAGAGAGAGAGAAGGAAGGAGAGAGAAGGAAGGAGAGAGAGAGAACGAAGGGGAGAGAGAGAGAAGGAAGAAAGGAAGGAAGGAGAGAGAGAGAACGAAGGGGAGAGAGAGAGAAGGAAGGAAGGAAGGAGAGAGAGATATACTTAATAATAAAATGCTTATTTATAAGGTTTCTATTTTATCCCTACCCAATAGGAAAGGGAAAAGCTGACTAGAATAGGAGAACACATATATGAGAGTCCACGGGGCTGCACAACCCAAGAGTATACAAAAAATAGAAAAATTTCCCCAAAGGGTTTTTTAGGCAGCAAAAAGTTTGTAAGAGAGTAATTATGTAAAAATCTTTTATTGAATCAGGAAATAAATGATAGATTCAGATATACAATAAATTGTATTTAAAAATACAAGTGCTGTTTTTCGACACAAACAACAACAACAACATAAAACATCACTCATGACAAAAAACACCCCAAGGAAAACATGGCTTGCCAATTACATTTACAACATTACTATCCACATGAATACCCCGATGCATTACGACCCTTTAATTTCTGGTCTTCTTCAGAGGGAAAATCTGACTGGTTGACTGAAACTGCAGAAAGTTCTACATTCAGGAGTTTGGTAGACGAGGCTCACAGTAAGAACTTAGAACAAAGAGAATATAGTAGATGTCATGAATACACCCAACGTGGGAGTCTCTGAATGTCCTCCTTCATCCTTCTATTATCTACAACAACAAAAAAAAGCCATTCTCTGATTCCTTAATTATAATTTTTGTTTTCTTGATTGTTTTTACTTTCACTCATAGCTATAACTTTTGATAATAATTAACTGGGGAAAAGTGTATTAAGATAATGAGAAAATGAATTGCAAATAGAATTTACAGCTCGGCTCTGGTTTGATTGCAGAAGCATATTATGAGAATGTCATTAGATAGCAATCAGTTCTGCTTTTATGGCAATATCAATACAACCTTAATTACGTAGACCACTTAGTTTGGGGAGAGGATGAAGGGGGACTCTTTGGTTCAGTCCCTAATGACTTTATGAGAATTTATTTGTAAGAATTTCAGGCAGGAGAGTTTGTAAATCGTAGAACTCTGACCCCTGTGGCTTGTAATGAGCACTCCATCCAGTCCAAGAAGTCTTGTACAGAATAGGCATCAATGAGTGACTTCTAAGAGGCTGAAAATACATAATGGAGTTGATGTAGGCAAACTGGTGGAAGAAAAAGGGGAGATGAACCTGATTAATATTAGTTCAATATCAATGAGCTTGACAAATTTTAGCAGCTTAGTTGCTAGCTCCTCTACCTTGCAGTACTGGGGTCCCTGGCAGGGCCGATCCTAGGATCACAGACGCCTGGGTGCAGAAATCTTTGTGGCGCCCCCACATGGGCGTGGTGATCTTACCAACTCCGCATAGGGTGACCACATATGTGCCGTACAGGGTGACCACATTCCCAAACGGCCATTCAGGGACCCCCTTCCCAAAAATCAGCTTGTGCTGTAATGAATAACAGCACAGCTGGGGCAGCGGATGCGCGCTCTACCCAGAAGAACTGATCACGCCACCCAAAAAAGGCAGCCGCATTGCCACTTTACTCATTGACAGCACTTGTCCTGACTGGCCGAGACCCGTTTTACCTTGTTCCAATGCTGGCTTTACACTGCCCTGCTGTGATTAGACACAAGAGGTGGAATTTATGATTTCTCCAATCACAAGCAGGGGGCAGGGATTGTTCCTCTCCAGACATTCCCGGCCAGGACAAGTGCTGTCAGTGAGTAAAGCAGCGATGTGGTGGCCTTTTTTGGGGGCAACAGATAGAGGGGAGGGGCGTGGCTGTGTCAGCTTCATTCTGGGACACTGTATTGTCCCAGAATGAAGGTGCCCGGGACCTGGGACAGACCTGCAAAATGGGCACATGGTCACCCTAGCGCCGTAGACATTTGCACACGTCTCTATTGCAAATACTGTATCTCCTAAACCGTGGAGGTTAAGGAGATATTTCCAGCACCTGCAGGTAAGCCTTAATCTAGGCTTACATGTAGGTTAAAGTGGTTGTACAGGGTGTACAAAAGTTGCTTTTAGACTTCTCCTCCTCAGCTTTCTTTCCATCCTTTCTCCCTCCCTTCCATTTTTTATTACTTTCATATTAGCATGCCCACGTGTCATTTGTGCTATTTAAGCCATATTTAACTGCTTGCCGACCTGCCGCCGCAGTTATACGGCGGCAGGTCGGCTCCCCTGCGCGAGAGCCCGTAGCTATACGTCGGCTCTCGCGCAGGCCACTAGGGGCGCGTGCGCGCTGCCGGAGGCGCGGGCACGCCCCCTGCTCGCCCCCGACTCCCGTGCGCGTGCCTGGCAGGCGCGATCGCCGCCGGGCACACACGATCGCTCGTTACAGAGCGAGGACCGGGAGCTGTGTGTGTAAACACACAGCTCCCGGTCCTGTCAGGGAGGGAAATGCTGATCTTCTGTTCATACAATGTATGAACAGAAGATCAGACATTTCCCCATGTCAGTCCACCCCCCCACAGTTAGAACACACCCAGGGAACATACTTAACCCCTTTCTCCGCCCCCTAGTGTTAACCCCTTCACTGCCAGTGGCATTTTTATCGTAATCCAATGCATTTTTATAGCACTGATCGCTATAAAAATGCCAATGGTCCCAAAAATGTGTCAAAAGTGTCCTAAGTGTCCGCCATAATGTCGCAGTACCGAAAAAAATCGCTGATCGCCGCCATTACTAGTAAAAATACCCCCTATTTTGTAAATGCTATAAACCAATCAATAAACTCTTATTGCGATTTTTTTTTTTACGAAAAATATGTAGAAGAATACGTATCGGCCTAAACTAAAAATATGTTTTTTTATATATTTTTGGGGGATATTTATTATGGCAAAAAGTAAAAAATATAATTTTTTTTTAAAATTGTCGCTCTATATTTGTTTATAGCGCAAAAACTGAAAAAAACGCAGAGGTGATCAAATACCACCAAAAGAAAGCTCTATTTGTGGGGAAAAAAGGACGCCAATTTTGTTTGGGAGCCACGTCGCACGACCGCGCAATTGTCAGTTAAAGCGACGCAGTGCCGTTTTGCAAAAAGTGCTCTGGTCTTTGACCAGCAATATGGTCCGGGGGCTTAAGTGGTTAAGCAATCATTCTCTATAGAGTAAGATGCTTTACAACTCCAGTATTCCAATTCCGCCATTTGTGTTGACTTTGAATGCGTCACCCATCAATGCGTTTGAAAGTTACATTAAGTGGATTAGTTCTTTCTTTCTTTTTTTTTTTATTTTCATTTAATCTGGCATTAGAAATGGGCAAGCCATATGGTAGTACAATATGTTTGCATGCTAAATTACTACCTAATAAATATGCCTTGAGCCGTGGCGCCTACAATGCTCGTGGAATGGTAATACCATATCACAGGCTCTGTCATAACTGCATTAGAGGTCGGAAGAACTTTTTTTTTTTTTTTTTTTATTAACGCAATGCAACTTTGAAGGCAGATTGTAAATGCGTGTTTTCTAACAACTTCTGGGATATTGCTGGCAGTTTTGTGAAAGTTATAACCGATAAGAGTAAACAGATTTGTCGGCAATGACAGCAGCAATGCTATGACAAGGCTGAGTGACGGCTCGGCTCAGAAGGGAAAACTTCAGTTAAAGCTGCGCTCCCAGCAGATAGAAAAGACACAAATTATTTGTCATTACACCAATATACACTATGGGGGTAATCCACAAAGATCCGGCGTAACTTAATTTTTTCCATTTAAGTTACACTGCCTTAAAATTTCTACCTAAGTGCCCGATCCACAAAGCACTTACCTAGAAATTTTGGGCTGTGTAACTTAAATTCCGCCGGCGCAAGGCGTTCCTATTTTCATGGGGGCGATTCCCATTTAAATTAGGCGCGCTCCCGCGCCGGCCGTACTGCGCATGCTCGTGACGTCATTTTCCCGACGTGCATAGCGCGAAATTATGTTACGCCGAGCTTTGTGGATTGCGACGGGTCAATAAAGTTGCGTCGGGAAAAAAAAAAAGATACGGCGCGAAAAAAATAATTCAAAATTTAAAAAAAATCGCGTCGCTGGACAGAAAGGTCTGTTTTTACAAGGTGTAAACAGTTTACACTTTGTAAAAGCAGCCGTAATTTTGCGTTTGCAAACTAGCTTTGTGGATCTCCGTAAGTGCTAATTTGCATACCCGAGGCGGCATTTCGACACAAAATGCCCCCAGCGGCGGATGCGGTACTGCATCCTAAGATCCGGCAGTGTAAGTCCCTGTGGATTCTGTGGATCAGTTCCATAGTTAGGAACAGGGATACGACGGCGTAACAGCAGTTACGCCGTCGTATCCCTTTTGTGGATCTGGCCCTATATCACCAAAAGTATTGAGACGTCTGCCTTTACACACACACATAGGCCCGGATTCACAACGGAGTTACGACAGCGTAGCCAAATGGTCCGGGGCTTAGGTGGTTAAAGGGGTGGTTCACCCTAAAAACTACTTTTTCTTATTCCACTGCCCCCCCACATTACAATACGATTAAGGCTCTTATTATTTTTTTCATGCTGTACATACCTTGATACAGCATCTTCACCCGTGGCTTCCGGGTTGCGAGTCCCGCGGGAGTGGGCGTTCCTCACATGCTGGTGATTGACATTTTGCCCAAAAACGAGCTCCCCCCCGTCGCGTAAGCCGCGTCACGGTTGGCGAAAGGAGCCGAACGGCGAGTCGGCGCTATACTGCGCATGCGCATCGCCGTTCGGCTCCTTTCGCCAATCGTGACGCGGCTTACGCGACGGGGGGGGGGGGGCTCGTTTTTGGGCAAAACGTCAATCACACACATGTTAGGAACGCCCACTCCCGCGGGACTCGCAACCCGGATGCACGGGTGAATATGCTGTACTAAGGTATGTACAGCAGGAAAAAAATAATAAGAGCCTTAATCGTATTGTAATGTGGGGGGGCAGTGGAATAAGAAAAAGTAGTTTTTAGGGTGAACCACCCCTTTAAAGTGATACTTTTGTTTGAAAAAAAACAAAAACATAGAATGCATTAAGATAAAAAAAAAAAGAGAAAAAAAAAAAACCTTCTGTCTTTGGAAGCACTTTACGTTATTTTATGTTCATGGGAACATGTAAGAAATATAAAGTAGGTGTTACACCAATTCATCTGCAAAAGTGGAAGTGCACTTTAAATGTCCAATCGCCTAGACAGGGACTCCGCTTGCTGCAATGTGACACGTGCTGAGTCCTGCAGGATGGATTTTATTTGATGCTTTTTCTCACGTACGTCCTGAACTTCTCCAGTAATGTCATGTTAATGGAAGCTTCCTCTCCTCTGACCTTTCCTTTAGGGACCTGAGCTCCCCCCGCGGACTCCGTCTTATCTTCTTCCCCCCTCTCCTAGACAAGTCACAGCACAAGCTGCCCTATGGCAAGAGTGTATTCCTTTCTTTTTTTTAAAGCGCACGCACTGAATACTTAATGCGCTGGGCAGTAACGTGTCATGGCTTTGGATGGCATTCAAGCATTGCGGAGTCTTCGGGGGCTTATAAAGCCTTTCCGCCGGGGGTTTGTGCTGAAATTCACTTTGCAAAATCTGTTCTATCAGCAGCATGCTTTCTTCCCACCCCTCTTGTCTTTTTCTTTTTACTCTTTGCCTTCATTTCTAAAACAAGACCAACTTTCGCCTCGGGGTAGACTAATTTATAGCATTAATAAATATAATAATATGTCTTCATACGGAGCGCTGATTGCTTCAAATGCAAAATCCTTGTCTGAGACGTCCAAGCAGCTCGGTCTCCTGAGATCAGAGAATGTCAAGCTATTTAAAAAAGAACAAGGTGATCGTGGTAATCAGAATGTAGCTGAGACTCTGGTGACGTCTCGCTTTGTGTGAATGAGGAAATTTAGAGATGTGCCCATCAAGAATACACATCTAGGCCCGGATTCAGATAGAGATACGACGGCGTATCTCCTGATACGCCGTCGTATCTCTGAGTTCCGTCCATCGTATCTATGCGCCTGATTCATAGAATCAGGTTCCGCATAGATCTCCCTAAGATCCGACAGGTGTAAGTGACTTACACCGTCGGATCCTAGGCTGCAATTCCAGGCCGGCTGCTAGGTGGCGTTTCGTTTTTTTTTACGCAATGAATATGCAAATGAGGATTTCCGCCGATTCAGAAACGAACCCCCGCCCGGCGCATTTTTTTTTCGTCGTTTGCGTTCGGCTTTTTCCGGCTTATAGTTACTGTAACGGTCACCACCGTTTACGACCTTCCATCACATCCAAGACAGCTTATCGACACTCAAACCAACAGGACCCGATCCATCCCATTTGCCCAGAATCAAGACGAGACACAGCTCTGTGCTTGTTCCAAATGTAATGACAACTTTAATGGTACACTTAGCTTGCTTATATGCAGTACACAGGTTAGGCCCCGTACACACGACCAAACATGTATGCTGAAACTGGTCCGCGGGCCAGTTTCAGCATACATGTTCGGTCGTGTGTAGGCGCGAGCGGGCCGAATTCCAGCAAACATTTGCCCGCCGGGCCTTTTCCCAGCGGGCAAATATTCCTGGACGTGTTTTAAAACCGTCCGCTGGAATCCTGCCCGCTCGGACATGTACGGTCGTCAGTACAGACCTACCGTACATGTCCGAGCGCCCGCCGTCCCTCGCATGCGTCGAATGACTTCGACACATGCGTGGAAGCCTTTAAATGGCAGGCCCGCCCACGTCGCCGCGTCATCGCCGCGTCATCATCGCGGCGACGACGCGGACACGCCCCGCGTAGTGTTTACGCGCGGACTTCTGTACAATGGTTAGTACAACCATCATACAGAAGCCCTCTGGCAGGCATGTACGGTGAAAACGGTCCGACGGACCGCTTTCATCGTACATGTTTGCTTGTGTGTACCCGGCCTTACAGAAATCACAGGAACAATCAAACTGTCCCCACCCACACATCACACCTTGGGGGGCTTCAATCACATTCTTTGAGCTAATTACTAAACATTCTAGACATGTCGGCGCAGGCCTATAATTATCATGATCTAATCACTGCACATTCCTTCATTAACAGAACTCAAACAAAGCACCATCACACAATGATCTCTTCCCAATCCACATCCCTAGACAGACGTTCTGTCTCCGACAAGTACATTCCACACATAAACAGTATTTAGCATACATAATTAGAGGTCTGGGAGCAGACCTGGATTAACACCTTTACACAAGGACAATGAAATGTCTTGCAGGCCCTGACTCAATTAGCATGTCACTAGTCAGGGCTAATCATAGAATGAGTCACTATTGACTGGTTGGGTCACAATTAACCAACATCTTGCAGTATCTCAAAATCCTGCAATATGAACTATCAGTGATGTCCCCTGTCCTGTAATTTAGGACATACTTTCTCAGTCACCCTATGGCCCTATCGGACATAAGGTGACCCTAGACATAAGACTCCTTGGTGACGCCTGTACAGGAGTACCCCTCATCCTTGCAAAGTCTCTAGGTGTCCCGGGTCATTCCGTTACAGTTACCCCTGCTATATGCGGCGTATCCTATGTTAAGTATGGCCGTCGTTCCCGGGTTGAATTTTGAATTTTTTACGCCGTTTGCGTAAGTCGTCCGCGAATACGGATGGACGTAATTTACGTTCACGTCGAAACCAATGATGTCCTAGCGACGTCATTTGTAGCAATGCATACTGGGAAATTTAGCGGACGGCGCATGCGCAGTTTGTTTGGCGTGGGGACGCGCCTGATTTAAATGTAAATGTTACACACCCCCTAGCCGCGGAATTTGAATTCCGCCGGGGGATTTACGATCCGCCGGCACAACTTTAGAGGCAAGTGCTTTCTGAATAAAGCACTTGCCTCAAAAACTTGCGCCGGCGGATCGTAAATCAGATAGGTTAGCGGATCTTTAGATCCGCGTAACATATCTGAATCTAGCCCCTAGTTCTGACCAAGAAAGAAAATGTGTTAAAGGATCACTAAAGTTAATTTTTTTTTTTTAAATAACAAACATGTTGTACTTACCTCCACTGTGCAGCTCGTTTTGGACAGAGTGGCCCCGATCCACGTCTTCTGGGGTCCCTCTGCGGCTGTCTTGGCTCCCCCCCAGGGCTGTCTTAATGAGGCTGCATTCACACCTGAGCGTCGGTCGTTTTTTCCGGCGTTTTTTTCCGGCGTTTTGTCGCGCATATTCATGCTTATTTGCGCGTTTGCATACAGCGTCGTCCGACGTTTTTGTACTTCAACGTTTTTTATTTTAGCCAATAGGAAAAATTATCATCTTTTCATCACTTGTTGCTATGTTGGTAGATTTTTTTTATCTTCTGCCTGTGTGAAATGTTTTATTGATTAACGCGACGAAACGCCTGTAGCAAACGCTCGTTGTCGCGCTAGTCGCTTGAATCGAACATTCCTATTACTTTCTATGGGAAATGGAAACTCTCAAAAATGACCAAATTGCCCGATACGCGCGACAAAAAAGAGTCCGGAACTTGTTTGAGCTTCAGGCGTTCGGCGTCAGGCGTTTTGGAGTGGAGATGTGAACAATAATGTATTTTTTCCCCTCTAGCGTTTTTGAGCGTCGCGCTTCAGGCGACAAAACGCTCAGATGTGAATGCAGCCTGAGAGGGCACACCTGGGCACTGTCCAGTGAACTAATAAATATATTTTTTTATATTCATTTTTTATATTCATTTATTGTTTACCACGGCACACTTCATATAAAGTCCCAATTTTTCACCCCTTTTTTCTACTGATTAGGGACTGAGGCATAGGACCACAGCAGGCCTTGCTTCATATAAAGTCCCACAAACCCCCATTCTTTTACATACAGACTAATGGCCAGATTCAGAGAGAGTTACGCCGGCGTATCAGTAGATACGCCGTCGTAACTCTGAATCTAAGCCGTCGTAAATTTAAGTGTATTCTCAAATTGAGATACACGTAAATCTAGCTAAGATACGACCGCGGGCGCCGTGGTATCTTAGCTGTCTATTTAGGCCGGCCGCTAGGGGCGTGTACGCTGATTTACGCCTAGAATGCGTAAATCAGCGAGATACGGCTATTCACGAACGTACGCCCGGCCGTCGCAGTAAAGATACGCCGTTTACGTAAGGCGTTTTCAGGCCTAAAGATATTCCACCAAAAAGATGGCGCAGCCAATGTTAAGTATGGACGTCAGACCTGCGTAAAATTTAAAAAAAATTACGTCGTTTGCGTAAGTCGTCCGTGAATGGGGCTGGACGTAATTTACGTTCACGTCGAAACCAATAAGTCTTTGTGGCGTAATTTGGAGTATGCGCACTGGGATATGTCCACGGACGGCGCATGAGCCGTTTTAGTTAAAAACGTCAATCACGTCGGGTCATGATTCATTAGCATAAAACACGCCCACCTCTTCACAATTTGAATTAGGCGCGCTTAGGCCGGCACATTTACGATACGCCGCGGTAACTTAGGACGCAAGTGCTTTGTGAATACAGCACTTGCCTCTCTAACTTACCGTGGCGTAGCGTATATGAGATACGCTACGCCTGCCTAATGTTAAGCCCATCTACGTGAATCCAGCTATAAAACTCACTCGCGTCTGACAGACGCGAGTAGAGGAGAGCCGATCGGTGGCTCTTCTGACAGGATGGGTTTGCGCTGATTGTTTATCAGCGCAGCCCCCCCTCGGATCGCCACACTGGACCACCAGGGAAGCCCACCCTGGACCACCAGGGTGGGCCAAAAAAAAAAAGAAGCATTGAAAAAAAAAAAGTCTTAAAAATAAAAAATAAAAAAGCTTTTAAAAAAAAAAAAGATGCCAATCAGTGCCCACAAATGGGCACTGACTGGCAACATGGGTAGATCAGTGCTGCCCCACAATGTCCATCAGTGCCACTCCAAGTGTCCATCAGTGCCACCCCACAGTGTCCATCAGTGCCACCCCACAGTGCCCATCCATGCCCAGTGCCCAACTATCAGTGCCCATCTGTGCCACCCATAAGTATCCATCAGTGCCACCCATAAGTGCCGCCCATGAGTGCCCATCTGTGCCGCCTATGAGTGCCCAGTGCCGCCCATGAGTGCCCATCAGTGCCGCCTATGTGTACCCATCAGTGCCGCCTATGTGTGCCCATCAGTGCCGCCTATGTGTGCCCATCAGTGCCGCCTATGTGTGCCCATCAGTGCCGCATACCAGCGCCGCCAATCAGTGCCACCTCATCTGTGCCCGTCAGTACTACCTCATCGATGTCCATCAGTGCCATCTCATCGGTGCCCATCAGTGCCGCCATATCAGTGCCCGTAATTGAAAGAGAAAACTTACTTATTTACAAAAAATAACAGAAAAAAATAAAAACTTAATTTTTTTTCAAAATCTTCAGTATTTTTTTAGTTGTTGCGCAAAAAAAAAAAAATTGCAGAGGTGATCAAATACCACCAAAAGAAAGCTCTATTTGTGGGGAAAAAAGGACGCCAATTTTGTTTGGGAGCCACGTCGCACGACCGCGCAATTGCCATTCAAAGTGCGACAGTGCTGAAAGCTGAAAATTGGCTTGGGCGGGAAGGTGCGTAAGTGCCCGCTATGGAAGTGGTTAAAGTTTATGTGCGTGTAAAGGCAGGCGTCCCAATACTTTTGACAATGTAGTGTATCAGTAGGGTATAATGAATTGCAATACACGCAACACTATAGGCGCTGTCCATGGTGCTGAATCACAGTGTAGCCAGATTTTGCTGCTCAGTGATTTCCATGCCTCAGCTCATTAACTGACAGCTAGACTGAAGCACTGTTGGTGACTCTGATGAATGAAGATGGGCCGTGCTGTCATTTTGAAGCAGGCTTTTCAGTGGCACATTTAAAAAGGAGCCCAAGCTTTTGTCTTTTTTTTTTTTAAAGAACTTCCAGTGAAAATCATCCAGATACACTCTAGCTGTACCAAAACAAAAGGGGCCAGATTCACAAAGAGATACGACGGTGTATTACTGTATCTCCTGATACACCATCGTATCTCTGACTTACACTGGTCCTATCTATGCGCCTGATTCATAGAATCAGTTACGCATAGATAGGGCTAGATCCGACAGTGTTACACTGTGTTACACTGTCGGATCTTTTTTTAAATTTAAAAATGGCGCCGGGGGCGTTCCCGCTGATTTACGATAAATAATATGTAAATCAGCGAGATACGCAAATTCACGAACGTACGCGGACCCGTCGCATTGTTTTTCCGTCGTTTCCGTAGCGGTTTTCCGTCGTATACTTACCCCTTCTTTTATCAGGCGCAGCCAATGTTAAGTATAGCCGGCGTTCCCGCGTCGAATTTGAATTTTCCTACGTCGTTTGCGTACGCCGATTCACGAACACGCGCGTCGCAAGTCCCGCTCACGTCGCAACCACTGACGTCCTATTGACGTCAGTGGGAGCAATGCACGCCGGGAAATTCCCCGGACGACGCATGCGCATTTAAATTGGCGCGGGAACGCGCCTGATTTAAATATGACACTCCCCTAGCCGCGGAATTTGAATTCCGCTGGGGGATTTAGGATCCGCCGTCGCAAGTTTGGAGGTAAGTGGTTTGTGAATTAGCCACTTGCCTCCTAAACTTGCGGGAGCGGATCTTAATTCACGTAGATCGAGCGGATCTATAGATCCGCTGAGCTACGTGAATCTGGCCCAAGGTGTGCAAAGTCTTATAGCTGGTATTCTTTAGCAGCTGCAGCCTGTAGAAAAACCTGACCCCAGAGAAGGTCCCTTGTGGAAACAGTGGTCTCTCTGCTTAGGTTCACCATGCTCCCTGCTTGGTCAGAGTGCTCTCCAATCAACAATGCTCATGTTCCTTGCTGATTGAAGAGGTCTAGCTGTGACTCAGCAGGGGATGCGTTAAACCTTTGCAAAGAGACCACCACTTCCACATAGAGACTGACTTCCGGAAAGGATGCTGTCTATAATCTTAGATGGCTCAGCAAGGAGAGCTACTGCCAGATACAGCAGAAGTTATGGGTTCAGATCCTGGTCTTGACAGGGACATTTGACATCTATTGTATACATGGCAAGAAGCCATATTGTACATGTATGAAAAGCACCATGGAAAGGAACGGAGCTGCTTCTATATAAAGGAGACCTCTACCCGTCTGCACAGTGTCATGGATATGCAATAGTCTGGCAGCTTACCTGTTTCCATCTGTCCCTTATGAGGCCTGACTCTGTTCTGGTTACCTTCGTATCTCCTCTACTTCCTGTATGGCCCCACCCAGGCCATCCCAGGAAGTCTATATTAACTGTTGTACTACAAGCCTGCAGTGCTGTTCAACAGTGTTGTTTGCTTAAGTTCCTGTCTGCAGTGTGCTACGAATACCTCCCTGTGTACCGTTTTTGGCTCGACCCTGACGTCTCCTGTTTGCCTGTGCCCTTGACCTTTTGCTGGTCCCTCGGTTACCCTGTCTGCCTGTTGCCCTGACCTCGGCTTACCCATCACTTCCATTTGTCCTGCTTGCTGCTTCCCGTCTCTCTCTGCGGAGTGTGACCTAGGGGATCCCAGGGGTCGCGATCTGGATCCAGCTGCGGCGAAGGCCATCCTCACCACTAGAGGCTCTGGTGAACACAAAGCTGGGTCTTAGACTCCGCGCCCTGGGCGATCTTGGGTTCACGCTCCCTCTCTGATAGCAGCAGTCGGCTATAGGGTTCACTACCCTGAGGTGCATCCCTGACCCCAATGGGGTGCACTTGTCACCTGGGCACAGGTGACCTGACACACAGCGTCTATGGGACAGGATGCAGGACCCTGTGTCCAAAATCCTGGGAATGCCTTGCAGGTTCAGGCACACTTAACAACTTTGTGTGCATTGCAAGAACCAATTCTGTATATGAATATCAAACACAGTAATATGGAAGCAGGGCTGTTCTTATGTAAAGGGGCCCTCTGCAGATTATCTGCTCCCAGTCAGTACTGTGTGTGTGTCTCTGTAATAAACAAACCATCACAATTAGTAATTTATTCCATAACCATCCGGAGTAATTGAAGAGACTGTGACCCAGATACAAGCCCCGTGCAACTGTAAGATACTTAAGCTCGCTTTGCATATCTGAATTGTTCCTCTGAGTAAGAGATAGCTGTCACCGGTAAAACTTATGATTGCATTAATACAAATCACAAACATTTCAGGAGGCATAACCTAAGCAGAATTCACATCATCTATTCCAAAATACACCATCAACAAAAAACTCATTTACTCTTAAGCCGATTAAATGCTGCCTTGTCTATATACAGCGTTGCCCCAGAGACGGGATATTACATTCCAGGTCTGCTTAATCAGTGGCAAGGCGATGTCTTCATTGCTCATTTTAAATTCCAAGCAGCGAGGTGAATGTGCGCACATAGGTTATCTGTTCTTCTTCCAAGAGTCGCTAACTGACAGGAGGGCAGGCCGGGTGTAGGGGCTTCAGTGAACGGGACCGCTTATATATAGCTGACACCTTCGTTTTTTTATTGGGCATTGTAGCCGGGTATGTTCATTTTGTATTTAAAAATTGTACCTGCCTATGTACTTTATAAATAAAATATTTTATACTGTATCTATATATTCATCGCAAAGGTGTTCTATCGGGGTCAAGTTCCTAAACCCCAAACTCGCTCATCCATGGCTTTATGGACCTTGCTTTGTGCACTGGTGCGGCAGTCATGTTGGAACAGGAAGGGGTCTTTGCATGCTGATGCCTTAAAGTGGTTGTAAACCCTTACAGACCACTTTGACCTACAGGTAAGCCTAGATTAACCACTTAAGGACCGCCTCCTGCACATATACATCGACAGAATGGCACGGCTGGGCACAGGCACGTACAGGTACGTCCTCTTTAAGTGCCTAGCCGTGGGTCGCGGGCGCACGCCCGCGGTGCGCGCCCGCGACCCGGTCCGAACCTCCGTGACCGCGGGACCCGCGGACCCGATCGCCGCTGGAGTCTCGCGATCGGTCCCCGGAGCTGAAGAACGGGGAGAGCTGTGTGTAAACACAGCTTCCCTGTTCTTCACTGTGGCGCTGTCATTGATCGTGTGTTCCCTTTTATAGGGAAACACAATCAATGATGTCACACCTACAGCCACACCCCCCTACAGTTAGAAACACAAATGAGGTCACACTTAACACCTTCAGCGCCCCCTTGTGGTTAACTCCCAAACTGCAATTGTCATTTTCACAGTAAACAATGCATTTTTAATGCATTTTTTGCTGTGAAAATGACAATGGTCCCAAAAATGTGTCAAAATTGTCCGAAGTGTCCACCATAATGTCGCAGTCACGAAAAAAAATCACTGATCGCCGCCATTAGTAGTAAACAAAAATGTTTTTAATAAAAATGCAATAAAACTATCCCCTATTTTGTAAACGCTATAAATTTTGCGCAAACCAATCGATAAACGCCTATTGCGATTTTTTTTTACCAAAAATAGGTAGAAGAATACGTATCGGCCTAAACTGAGGAAAAACATTTTTTTATATATATTTTTGGGGGATATTTATTATAGCAAAAAATAAAAAATATTGAATTTTTTTCAAAATTGACGCTTTATTTTTGTTTATAGCGCAAAAAAAAAAATCTGCAGAGGTGATCAAATACCACCAAAAGAAAGCTCTATTTGTGGGAAAAAAAGGACGCCAATTTTGTTTGGGAGCCACGTCGCACGACCGCGCAATTATCAGTTAAAGTGACGCAGTG
Source organism: Rana temporaria (assembly GCF_905171775.1). Taxonomy (NCBI): domain Eukaryota; kingdom Metazoa; phylum Chordata; class Amphibia; order Anura; family Ranidae; genus Rana; species Rana temporaria. The sequence goes on along the minus strand of NC_053499.1, from coordinate 13,809,486 downwards.
CCGAATTGCAAAAACTGGCCAGGTCCTTTAGCTGCCTAAAGGTCCAGGTCTTAAGTGGTTAAGGCTTACCTGTAGGTCCAAGAAATATCTCCTTAACCTACATGGTTAAGGAGATATTTCCAAGAAAGACAGCACCGATGTCTACGACGCATGCGCTGTAGACAACGGCATGCAGGCGCACTGAGCTTGCTGATACTAACAGCATCATGCCGTTAGTGGCGGCTCCCGCGTGCATGCTGCTCCGGCCAGTCACAGCGCCGGAGCATCGATACCCGGAAGTCACTCCTGGTATCATGGCAGCGACGGAGGACGTGTCCGAGGACCGCTGCGGGGGCTTCGTTCTCAGGTAAGTCATTCATAATTAGCTAGTATGCTATGCTCTGTGCAGTGGTATTGCTCAGAGCAGCCCCGATCCTCCTCTTCTGGGTTTCTCCAGCTGCTATCTTGGCTCCTCCTCTTCTTCTGCGGGACTACCATTGCTGGCTATGGGGAGAGGTAGGTTTAGTAACACTTAAACACAAAGGAAGGTCTGTACAGCCAGAAGAAGCTATACCTGAAGACATTTTCACCTGATCTCCAGCAACTGCTTATAGATTAAGCCTGGGATCCTCGTTGTCTGCAGAGATTGTGAACCCACTCTAACCTGAGCTAAGTAACTTTTCTACTGTTTACAGACCATGATTTCTGCTTATTTGCTAGGAAGTAGGTAGCATTTTGTTTGTTTGTTGTATGTATTTCTAACAGTTTTGTATTGTTTTTCCTATAATTGTAGCAGTTTGTATGTACAGCATTTTGTGAATAAAAGCTCATTTACCGCGGAGGTCTAAGTTTCCTTGCTTATAACGCAAAGTAACCTTAATAGACAAAAGAAAAACAAGAGTTCTGCTTAAATATATATTTGTGGTTCTTACAGTATATGATGTACAAAATGTGAATCGATGTCTAAGAACTGGACATCGAGCAGCTTGCAATCACTGTTGCTTTATATACAGTGGGTAATCATAGAGCAGGCTGGTCTTAGATTGCACAAAGGATGATTTGCTTCAAGTAGAGAATATAGACGCAATTTGTCACTAATAGGAGGAGACAAAAGACCTTTTGTTATGCTGCCTTCGGGAACTCTGATTGTGGATTAATGACATTATACTGTACATCATGGGATCTCCAGTGAAAAAAAATTATATATACACTCACTGGCCACTTTATTAGGTACACCTTGCTAGTACCGGGTGGGACCCCCTTTTGTCTTCAGAACTGCCTTCATTCTTCGTGAAGGCCTCCTCTCCCGCTGTGCGGCCCGGTCATCAACAGGCCACAGACTGCCACTGGTCCGTGGCCCAGGGTTTAGGGACCCCTGATATAGAGAACACAAGGTACCTCCCCTGACCAAGATCCTAAAGGGACCACACTATGACCTAAAGCCTGAACCCAATCCCCTATAAACCCTGTAGCATCTCCGCAGTCTATGACCATCTCCTTAAAGATGACCATTCTCCTACAGAATGAACCCAATCCCCAACAATTTCTGAAGCACACCCACAGTCTCTGATCATCCCTTAAAGAAGTCAACTCTCCCACAACATGAACCCAATCTCTAGCAATTTCTGGTGCACATCCATAGTCTCTGACCATCTCTGCAAAGATGTCCACTCCACTAAAGCAGGGGTCTCCAAACTTTCTAAATAAAGGGCCGGTTCACTGTCCTTTAGACTTTAGGGGGGGCCGGACTGTGGCCATTGGGAGTACAAAATGTCCCAATGTCAGTGGGAGTTAACAGTCCCCAATGTCATTAAAGGAATTGTGCCCCAATTGTTGATGTCGTTGGTAGGAATCATGCCCCATCATTGGTGTCATTGGGAGGAATTGTGCCCTAACATTGGGCCCCCATTGTGCCCTAACATTGGGCCCCCATTGTGCCCTAACATTGGTTTCATTGGGCCCCATTGTTGGTGTCACTGAGAGGAATTGTGCCCCATCATTGGAGTCATTGGGAGGAATTGTGCCCCATTGTTATCGTTGGTAGGAATCAAGCCAGATCATTGGTGTCATTGGGAGGAATTGTGCCCTAACATTTGTTTCATTGGGCCCCATTGTGTCGTTGGTAGGAATCGGGCCCCATCGTTGGTGTCATTGGGAGGAATTAAACACCATCATTAGTGTCATTGGGAGGAATTGTGCCCTTCATCGGTGACAGTGAATCAAATAGCACCCCAAGGACCGGTAAAAAGCAAGCCCGGGGCCGCAGTTTGGATACCACTGCACTAAAGCATGAACCCAATCTCCTATAAACCCTGTAGCATCTACGCAGTCTATGACCATCTCCTTAAAGATGACCACTCTCCTACAGAACAAACCCAATACCCAACAATTTCTGAAGCACACCCTCTGATCAACCCTTAAGGAAGTCAACTCTCCCACAACATGAACCCAATCTCTAGCAATTTCTGATGCGCATCCACAGTCTCTGACCATCTCTGCAAAGATGTCCACTCCACTAAAGCATGACATCAATCTCCAGCAAATCCTGTAGAACATCTACAGTCTCTAATCATCTTCACAAGGAGGCCACCAGTCTCCTGTAGTCCTCTGTAGCTTTACATATACTGTACATTATGTGAAGCCGAATGATAATGTAAGTGGTCATGCTTCAAGCCCCCCTATACCTTGAAAGGGAGCCATCAACAATCTATGGGGGGGTTTAGGAAGTAGGGAACTGAGTTTTCCCAGTTTCTATTCCGTGATTCATTCTCTCTTCTTTCATCTAGAAAAGTTCTTACTTTTTCTGCCAACAGAGAATGGCCAGAAAATAACCCCCCCACCCTTCTCATCCATTTCATTAGGTTGTGTAAGTCCGCCAAGACTGAACAGGAGCAGTGCTTTGACTGACATGAGGGATCTAAGCACAATTAATTCCATCCTCACAAAAAGCAATTAAATACAAAAATAAATGCGAGCTTACTACAGCTTCCCCAATTAAGGGCTTGAGTACACCGGATCATTTAAGGTCAGTTTGCGCTTTCTTTTCATTCTTCGCTACAAGTCGGGGGGCATGCATGGTTAATGCAAAGCAAATACAGGGCAAACACAAGCCAAATTTAATCTCGGATGCCTGTGTACTTTGGCTTTTAATAAGGTCGTGCAAAGAAAACTTATTTTGTCCAACGTTTAGAAAGCCTGGGCAACCAATCAGATATCAAATTTTTTATCCACTTGATCAACCTAAATAGCTTGATTGGTTGATTTTGCTGTATTTGTACAGAGCCAAAGCTCTACTTTATTGGCCAAATCTAAATGTTATTTCCAGTCTGTATTTACTATTTTAGTCATATATTCTTAAACTAGCAATGGTTTTATTTAAATAAGAGTTCCAGGCATGGATATTTTTACATAGTTAAAGGGGTTGTAAATGTACAATATTTTTTTCCCCTAAATAGCTTCCTTTACCTTAGTGCAGTCCTCCTTCACTTACCTCATCCTTCCATTTTGCTTTTAAATGTCCTTATTTCTTCTGAGAAATCCTCACTTCCTGTTCTTCTGTCTGTAACTCCACACAGTAATGCAAGGCTTTCTCCCTGGTGTGGAGAAAGCCTCTTGAGGGGGCGAGCAGGAGTGTCAGGACACTCTCAACGTTGCAGATAGAGAAAGAAGCTGTGTGTTAGTGGGCGTCCTGACTCTTATTGCTTGCCCCCTCAAGAGGCTTTCTCCACACCAGGGAAAAAGCCTTGCAAGCTATTTAGGAAAAAAAAAATTGTACCTTTACAAACCCTTTAAGCCTCATACACACGATCGGACTTCCGTCAGACTTTTCCGTGGATTTTGCTCCGAAGAGCGTTGTCAGTGAACTTGGTATGCATACACACGGCAGGACTTTTTCAGCCAACAAACACTAACGTAGTGACGTAATAGACGTACTACGTGGTTTTTCTGCTCTTTACCGCCACCCTTTGGGCAACTTGTGCTATTGTTGTCTGATCTTTAGCATTGGTTCTGAGCATGCATGTTTGTAATTTGGACTTTAGTCCGATGGACTTGTGTACACACGATCGAATTAGCCGACATACTGTAGGACATTTATTCCTGGAAAGTTTGTGTGTTCTCACAGTGAACATTTGTCCGATTGTTCGCAAATACAGGTCCGTCAGACAATTGTTGTCAAAAAGTCTGATGGTGTGTAGGGGGCCTTTACATTGATCCAGCCTATACCAATATAATTATGCATACACTATACCTGTGGGGTCCTTCTAGAAGCTGTAAATCGCTGTTGAAGGTATTGCTATTCCAATGATCTCCACAAGCTTCCAGGTCCCGTGCTGAGCGGCTGCCCTGCTGCATTGTGAATACAGGGGGTTGCCCGCTTGGCGGGGGGCCATTGAGAGTATGCTTTTAATTTTCTCAATAAATGCAAAGCATTCTCTGATAAGACAAATCGTGACATCACTTAGCTGCCTTTCCACCTTATACATGCATTAAATGCAAAGTGATCTCCAAATGGTGCCCGTGGCGAATGGACAACCTCCTGTGTTCACAATGCAGCAGGGCACAGACCCAAAAGCAAATGGAGCCTGCTGAAGTAGTGGTGTCTACTACAGTGATTTCCATACCTGTGGGATCCACGGTGATCCCACAGGTATGTTATATGCATTGTTACATTGGTCCAAGCTGGACCAAGGTAACTCTGTAATATTATCCATACCTGGAATTTTTCTTCAAAGAAATTCTCCGGCAAAAGACTCTCTCTTTTTATTGATTATCCCAGATTCACCAGAACCAACAGAGAAGTTCCAACTCTTTGCTACTCTATGCAAAACGAAAAATATATACTGTATGCATCCTAAAGTCCATTTATAGGTTACTTTAAATCATCTAAATCATTAAACCAAAAAATGCCTCCCCCTACTTGCTGGAAACTTGGAGAAGCTTCCAGAAGAATAGGTGGGAGGCTAGGAGGAGCTGCCTGGGGTGTTGAGGAGGGCCCCAGCCAATCCCCAGCAAGTGAGCTGGCAGGGGGTGGGCACCTCTTAAATTCTTTGGGTCATTGCAGCAGGGGGCAGACAGGTGGAAGATAGAGAAGGAGTGCTGAGAAGGTCCTTGATGGTGCCCCCTATTCTGAGGGGGTGACCTCGGGCCTGAGAGCACGGGTGCTGGAGGGATCCTCTACAACACATGGAGGAGTCCTGTCCTGGATGCACAGGAGCAGGTGTTAGGACAGTGGGAGAGAGTCAGCACGTCCAGTTCTCCAGCCAGGTGGGCTGGTGAGTGTGCAGGCTGGGAGGACTGTGGAGAAGTATCCAGGGGGGCTAGTGAAAGCCACAGCGTAGCCACAGGGATGTAGGCTGGACACTGTATTTTACTACACAACCCAAGGGGCCCAGGGGCCCTGCCTGTAAAGGGCTTTTACGTCAAGATCTGACTGTTGCCTTTTTGTCACATTAACCATCAGTTTGCCAGCTGGAACTCTGCAAGCAAGTTTAGTGCTGGAGAAAGAGTGGAGTGTATATATCTGTACATTGGAAAGCTGCCCCTGAAGAAATGTTCTGAAGTCAAGTGGACATCCCATAATCTCCCTAATCCCTATCCAAGTTTTGTCCCCTCGATAAAACAAAGTGCTGGACTGTTTTCTGACCCTGTGAGCCTGTGAGAATTTGGTGTGCCAATCTGTACAGGGTGGGGGATCCCTATTCAGCAGTGGCTCCTACATTTTAACTTGAAATGTATATATTTACTTTTAATGCCTTTGCAAATTCAGTTATTACAAAATAAATGTAGCAGTGACATCATCACCGTGCTGTAATTAGCCTGTGCAGAGAGCAGAGCTGTGGTAGTGATTCAGGAGACTCCACCCTCTAAAGGCTGCCTGCAGAAAAGGGGGTGGAGACAAGAGCAGTCACCCTGCACAAGGAGAGAGCAGAGCTGTGGGAGGGACTTAGCATTCCCCAATCCCCACCCACTACAGGTTGCCTGCAGAAAACTACAGGAGGGGGCGGAGACAAGAGCAGGCACCCTGCACAAGGAGGGAGAGCAGAGCTGTGGGAGGGACTTCACATTCCCCACCCACTATAGGTTGCCTGCAGAGAACTACAGGAGGGGGTGGAGACAAGACCAGTCACCCTGCACAAGGAGAGAAGAGAGCAGAGCTGTGAGAGGGACTTAGCATTCCCCACCCACTACAGGCTGCCTGCAGAAAATGATAGAAGGGGCGGAGACAAAACCAGTCACCCTGCACAAGGCAAGAGAGCAGAGTTGTGGGAGGAACTGAAAAGCTCCACCCACTACAGGCTGCCTACAGAAAACTACAGGAGGGGGTGGAGACAAGACCAGTTCCCCTGCACAAGGAGAGAGCAGAGCTGAGCTGTGGAAGGGGCCCAGAGCTCCACCCACTACAGGTTGCCTGCAGAAAACTACAGGAGTGGGCAGAACACAAAACCAGTCACCCTGCACAAGGAGAGAGAGCAGAGCTGTGGGAGGGGCACATAAGCTCCACCCACTACAGGTTGCCTGCAGAAAACTACAGGAGGGGGTGGAGACAAGACCAGTCACCCTGCACAAGGAGAGAGAGCAGAGCTGTGGGGGGGACCCACAAAGCTCCACCTACTACAGGCTGCCTGCAGAAAACTACAGGAGGAGGCGGAGACAAGACCAGTCACCCTGCACAAGGAGAGAGAGCTGCAGTGATCGGTCTTTATTACAGAGGGAAAGTCTCACACTGGATTAGTGCACAGATCTGGAAGAAATACACAAATCTCACCGAGATTCAAGTAGAATACACATGATTTTTGTAAAATTTTCTTATCCCGGAGTTCAGCTATAAAAAAAAAATCCCCCTACTAACCATAAAAGTGGCAGAATAAGGGCACACAGCAAGGCATACATTGTTTAAATTAGGATTTCCAACACCAGAGCCCCTTGTTAAATTGTGAACTTGAATCTAGCACACAGCGTCTTATTTCGCGGTGACTGTATGGTAACAATAGGTGCCCGTTTTGCCCTCGCTGTCACAATGCATTCCGCGATACTACAGACACCAGAAGATCACCTACAGATTTCCTGCTATTTTGTGAGAATCACTCGCATAACATGCAGAGAGGTGACATCAAGGGCACGGATTTCATGCTGGCGGTGCAGAACTCTCTGCGACTTCCAGAATATTTTCATGCATATTAGAAGGTAACAAGAATGGCTGAAGGCGCATATTTTTATATTTTTTTGGATACTTTGTAACAGCAACTGAGCTGTCACCCGTGTCAACATATACAAAAAAAAAGTAACCAAGATATGAATTATTATTAGAAGTAACCTTTGGGAAGAATATATAATTCAGTGATAAATATATGCGACATTCATTGTGCCTTCATACATAATATGTAAGTTCAATAAAACTTCCTATTAAAGTGTAACTACAGGCAAAACTATTTATTTTTTATTTTTTAGTTGTGGATACTTTGTAACAAATACTTTCTGGCATGGAGAGGGATTAGAACCCTTGTTGCATTTTGATTGACTTTCTGTGCCCCAGTTAGGGAGATTCACCTGCTCTATTTTGACCTGTTTACTAAATCCCTCTGAGTAAAAAACATTGGGATTCCCTCACTTTGGAGGGGTTTCTTCTCACTTCCTGTTTTGGCTAAGGGATAGGAAGTGAAGGGAAATTTCCCATATGGGACACATATAGCATAAAAACCCAAAGCTGACAGGGGTTATAACTAGGGTTACTAGTACCGGTATCGGCGCTAAATCCGAACATTTACATGAGTACTTGTGCTCGGGCAAATGCTCCGATGCTTAATCTGATACCTGGACAGTCAGAGATCATCGGTGTGGCGCTGGGGAGGAGTTACAATCACCAATCTCCCTGTATACATTTCAATAGAGCTGCTTTATTAAAATCTATACATGGAGATCTGTGATTTTAACTCCTCCCCAGCACCGCACCGATAAACCATGACTGTCCCCCATATACTCCTCCAGTCCCCCTCCATGCTCCTCCAGGTCTCCCTCTGTGCTACGGTCCCCCTCTGTGCTCTGTCCCTTTCCATGCTTCGGTCCCCCTCCATGCTCATCAGATCCCCTCTGTGCTCCTCGGTCCCCTCCGTGCTGCAGTCCCCCTCCATGCTCCTCGGTCTTCCTCTGTGCTTCTCAGGCCCCCTCTGTGCTCCTCTGTCTCCCTCCATGCTCCAGTCCTTCACCATTCTCCTTGGTCCCCCTCTGTGCTCCTAGTCCCCCTCTATGCTTCTCAGGCCCCCTCTGTACTCCAGTACCACTCTGTGCTTCTTGGACCCCCTCTGTGCTCCTTGGTCCCCCTTCATGCTCCAGTCCCACTCCGTGCTCCTCGGTCCCCCGCCGTGGTCCAGTCCCCCTCTGTGCTCCTGGGTCCCCCTCCGTTCTCATCGGTCCCCCTCCATGCTCCAGTCCCCCTCTGTGCTCCTCGGTCCCCCTCCGTGCTCCTCCGTTACCCTCTGTGCTTCCCAGACCCCCTTCATGCTCCAGTCCCCCTCTGTGCTCCTCAGTCCCCCTCTGTACTCCAGTCCCCCTCCCTGCTCCTCGGTCCCCCTCTGTGCTCCTCAGGCCCCCTCCGTGCTCCTCTGCCCCCTCTGTCCTCGATCTGTCAGGATGGAGAACTCTGTGCTCCTCCACCCCCTATGGATGGATTTTAAGGGGAATCCTTGTGCCAAAAAAAATACTTGGGGTCCCCCCAAAATCCATACCAGACCCTTATTCAAGCACATTGCCAGCAGGTCAGGAAAGGGGGTGCGGACAAGTGAGCGCCCCCTCCCGAACCATTCCAGTCCACATGCCCTCAACATGGGAAAGGGGGGCCCTGCGCCCCCATCCCAAAGCACCTTGCCCCATGTTGATGGGGACAAGGGCCTTTTCCCGACAACCCTGGCCTGACCCACTGGGCTGCATGCTCGTATGAACCCCCATACACACTATCAGTTTTCCTGCAGGTTTTCTCTTCAGGTTTACCAAAATCATCTAATATGTGGTCAAACCTCAAGAGTTTCAATTTGTATGCAATCAGGCAGGCCCTTGCACTACATGGTTTTGGTAAACCTGAAGAGAAAACTTGCACGAAAACTGATAGTGTGTATGGGGCCTTAGAGTCTGGTATGGATTTTGGGGGGGGAAACCATGCCGTTTTTTTGGCATGGGGGGTTTCCTTTAAAATCCATGCCAGACCGAAGGGTCTGGTATGGTCTTGGAGGGGGAACCCATGCCGTTTTCTTTTTAATTTGCCGTGGAGTTCCCCCTAAAGATTCCTACCAGACACAAAGTGCCTGGCTTTTTAGGGATCAAAGTGGGATCCCCATTCATTGAAGTTAGACGGATGTTGGACTTCAAGTCGCAGGGAAAAGTCGGATCCACAGTCGTAGGACCAGTGTGAACCCGGCCTAAGGCTCTAATAGCGTGCATGTCAAAAACGGAAAGACCTCATAGAAAGCCATTAGTCCAGCGCCCTGCATGCAAACTAGGGGGGTGGCGCCCCTGTACCCCATTTGCACTGGCCACTGCAGACAGCAAAAAGAAAAACAGGATGGGGGAAATGGTTTGGGTGTTGGGTGGTATGGGGTAAAAGCTGCAGGTCAGTGCTTACCACTCGCCATCAAATGGTGAATTATAGCATTTTATTCCAGAAATTCAAACTACAATTATATTTTCATTGGCAAAGATGAATCTGTGAATAAAACAGCATATAACTTGTTCTGTTCTGACATGTTCCATTTTTTTCCCCTAAACTTGAATAATGGGAACTCTGAATCATCATTAATCTTCATTAATAAATAGCAATAACAATCAGATATCCCATAGGCCCACCTCTGCTGTCTAACCGTCTCTATGTGCATTATGTAACGCTGTCAGTTTCGGTTATAGAGTACCTGCCATGTGTCTTGGGCACCGTTGTCCGCTTGCTTCTGATGGATTCCGCCTGGCCCTGTTATTTTTCCGAGACAGAAAATATACATTAACTTTTTATCCGATGGGACATTAAGAGACAGTTTGATACAGTTGCATTAAGTCGTCAAAGTGAATTGTATCTGTCAGTTACCTGTGCTCCCCCATTTCTGTCTGCACATGTCATCTTCTTCCCCGCACCCATTACTGCGATGTCGCTGGAAATATCACTTTGACTATTCAGATTTTAGTGGCGTGCGATGAATCGTGGGAGAAAAATAATCCCCCCAGTCACCGCAGCTTTTGCTTATTTGCTCTACTTATTTGTGTTTGTCCGTGACCTTCATAACTCCTATATACTTTGATGTGGTGTCTGGCGCTCTTCCAACGTGCGAGGCTTCGTGATGAATTTAGAGGCTTGGGTCAGCTTGGTGCGGGCCATAATCTAGTTTTAAAAGGGTCATATGCGATGAGCTCTTGGAAGGGAGGCATTTGTTTGGAGAAAAAAGAAGGTGTAGGAATTGAGAACAGTCTTTAAAGTGATAAAGTGAGAAATGTTATATTAAGTGCTATGTCAATGCTTTATACAAAATAAATGTTTTCTAACATTGGAAATCTAAGAATGGAGTGCTGATGTTACAATTTTGCAACATACAGCACTGATTACCAGTTTATGACCTCAGCTTACTTCACGGACTTGCTCTTGCTTCTGGCCATCCTGTGTTTGACCCTCAGCCGGGTGTCCACTGCTGTCCTCTGAAGCACGGTCTATTCCAAGCACAGCGGGAAATTCCTGCCCGCCTGTGCACCACCACACCCTGGCAGTCCTCACAAGCTGACGCTCTTCTGGACCCATCCAGATCCTGCTGGCAACCCGTGCTACTTCGGCCATCGATGGACTGGCCATTGGGACTACAGGGAGTTTCCCGGTGGGCCGATGGCTCAGTGGGCCGGCTTCAGTGACAGCGGACTGCCACCCCCCTCCGCTCCTCTGTCTCTCCCTTCTCGCCGCGCTCACCTCCTCTCCCTGCCCACAGCGCTCACCTGGGGGGAACAAAGAAGCAGGGGGAGGACCAGAGGTGTAGGGGGGGCGACAGAGGAGCATGGGGGAGGGGACAGACAGCTGACTCAACAGCTATGGCCTGGGAGTTTCTCACTTCTGCCTAATCTTGTCCCATAAGGGGGCACCAAACTGATTCTTTGCCCCGGGTGAAATAATGTCTAGCTTCCCCACTGGTACTGCCTATAAGCGTACCAGTACCAGCCGTTCTACTCTAATAAAGTAGAATGGCAAGTGGCTAGTGAAGGGGGAGAGGGGGCTTGGGTGGCCGGGGGGGTGCGGGAATTGTCCGGCCACCGTGGGAGAGACCTGTCAATGTGGGCCAGTCTGGATGAAGTCCAGGGCCAAATGTTTGTCCCAGTCCAGCCCTGACTTCGGCTGTATACCTTCTGTGGCACTTTCAGAGGTATACCGAACCTAGCCTCAAGGGGAGCCCCTCTCTGCATATTGGCTTCAGACCAGGTACGTGACAGATGCCTTGACAGGTCCTGTAGCTTACGTATTTATTTGCAAATGTGTGCAGACTAAAGCCCTGTTTTTAACGTATATTGTTAGACAGGATAATATGGTTGGTGGCAGGCTGGTTGGTAAGTTGAGCTTGGAAATTTCCTTGGTTTTGGTTGACATACTTCACCCTTCCAGCGCTCCTTGCTGAAAAATGCCAGTTAAATGAATGAATGAATGAAAAACTTATAAAGCGCGGCGCATGCGAACTGAATCGCTTCTGGGCGCTAGTTGTTCGTGTCTCATGACATCAAAAGAGCAGAGTTTTGATCTGTCTTCTGAAAGTCAGGTGGTTTTCCTCCAACCGGGTGGGGAAGGTGGGGAAGTGGCCATTTGTACTATTTAAATACTGGTGAAGCAACATACTAGACACCAGAGTGCTATGCGATGGGTGCCCAGTGCTCCCATGTGCTTTTAAAGTGGTTGTAAACCCTTACAGACCACGTGGCCCTACAGGTAAGCCTAGATTAAGGCTTACCTGTAGGTGCAAGAAATATCTCCTTAACCTACACGGTTAGGGAGATATTTGCAGAAAAGACTGCACCGATGTCTACGGCGCATGCGCGCCATAGACAACTGCGCAGGCGCAATGAGCGTGCCGTTAATGAATGGGGCCACGCCGTCCCTGACGGCTCCCACGCGCATGAGCGGGAGTGACGTCATCGCTGCTCTGGCCAGTTACAGCGCTGGAGCAGCGATACCCTGAACTCCGGGTATCATGGCGGAGGAGAGGAGCGAGGGTCGCTGCGGGGGCTTCGATCTCAGGTAAGTAATTGAGCTAGCTATGCATACTATAGTGCTCATTATACCTTTCTCTTGCAGGGTTGTTTTTTTTTGGAAAACTTTCAGAGGGTGTACTTCCTCTTTAAGGAGGGGTGGGTTCCCTCCAGGTCCGCCTGTCCTCTGCCTGTTAATTGAATGCATGTGCTTCTACTCTGGAGGCTCTCATAATTTAGAGTTAGGACTGCAGACTAAAGTTAGGTCTGCACTCATGCATGTGTGCAGACTAAACCCCTGCTTTTAACGAGTGTATCCTTGTTGAGGGGATATGCCCTCATCCTTTCCCAACGACAGCTGTCATGGAAGGGAAGATGCCACCACTGACAACTGTCACAGGAGGTACTCCAACCAGGGCTGTCTTAATGACAGGGCACACCTGGGCACTGCCCATGGGCCCCAGCTGCATGAGGGGCCCCTGCACTTTCCCCAAAGCAGCTGGTCCTTGATCCCACGCTGCCCCAAAATTGGGAGTCATAGTGCTGGGGGATATCTTGTGTATAGAGGCCTCAGAGTGCTGGGGGGATATCTGGGATGTAGCGGGGGCCATAGTACTGGGGAGGCATCATTCTACCAGATATATTATATTCACAGGACAGCTTTGTTACTCTATGTATGTAGTATTTTCCCACTGTTTCTTTGTTGTATAGAATGATTGTTCATGTAGTTAATGCGGAGCTTCACCCAAAGGGGGAAGCTTCTTGTCTGCCTCAAACCTACCTACTTGATATCTGTTTACCTGCACTGTCTCCATTGTAGGGGCCCCAGAGCATTACTTTGCCCAGGGGCCCATGATGCTATTAAGACTGCCCTGACTCCAACATAGAAATTGAGGGGAAATTTCAACAAATGGGCCAAAGACACCTTTGAGGCCGCATACACACGGTCGGTCCATCCGCTGAGAATGGTCCAACGGACCGTTTTCATCGGTTCACCGCTGAAGCAGACTGATGGTCTGATGTGCGTACACACCATCAGTTCAAAAACCCATCGAGTCCAACGCGGTGACGTAAAACACGACGTGCTGGAAAAAATGAAGTTCAATGCTTCCAAGCATGCGTCGACTTGATTCTGAGCATGCGTGGGTTTGGAACCGATGCTTTTGTGTACTAACCATCGGTTTTGACCTATCGGTCAGGCGTCCATCGGTTCGATTTTAAATCAAGTTCTCTGTTTTGGAACCGAAGGACAACAGACCGATGGGGCGTACACACGGTCGGTTTGGACCGATGAAACTGAACTTCAGTCCCTTTTCATAGGTTTGGACCTAAAATATATTTTTAAGTTTTGTAGTATTTTTTCTCATTTTCCTGACTCCCAAATTATGGTAATTCACGTGCAGTTTGAGTGAACAGGTACTACGCAGGTACAGTTTGGGGCGAGAAGGGTGGCGTTGTCTTCATTAGGTCTCTTTCACTTGGTCTTCACAAACCAAATTTAGATATTTCTCCATGCATGGAATTAATCAGGTCAAATTAGTGTCAAAACTACCATTTCTGTCACATAAGATGGTCATTAAGAGAGAAAACAGCTGTAGCCATCCATAAACTGTAAATGAAAACCCTTCTATCTTGTATCAGCCATGTCACTCAGACAAAGAGCCGTGGATCGAGTACATTAATGTCCTTGATATTTAGCAGACTGTAAACATTGAAGAGACATATGACAGGACTGTGCACATTCCTGGAAGCTGATTGTAGGGATGCTATACATTTATCTATCATGTCTAATTAAATAAAGCAAGGGCATACTGAGTCTGTTAATGGAGATGATATGCATTGTAAGCAGAATGTATCTCATTCTGTACGAGCATTTCCATCTGGAGACATGGTTATTGGCTAAATGTTCAACATAGCTCCCAAATGTCCTTCTTTTTGAAGGACAGTCCCTCTTTTCAAAAAAGCCAATCTGTCTTTATTTCCTTAATAGTTGAAGCTTATACGTGGGCCATTTCTCACACCCACTTATTCTTAAACGTAATAAATAAATAAAAATCTAAGATGAATGATCCAGTAATTCACTCCATGCCCAACAGGCCCAACCCAAAGTGGTCTTCTTATTGCCCTTCATTGTGATGACATTGCTGAAACTATTGGACAACCAATGGAAAATGTCCATGTCACCCAAGCAGCAAAATTGGCACCAATGAGGGAATTATTTATGTTTTCCCCCTTGCCCACGAGTCATTAAAGTGGGGGTTCACCCAAAAAACAAGTATATAACATTATATTCAGTATACCTCAAACATGTACAGTATGCCGGGTTTTTTTTTGGGGGGGGGGGTGTACATACGGTATTATCTGTATTTTCCTCCCGGCTTCCGGGTACTCATTCCCGCGGGACTGGGCGTTCCTGTGCAGTGCCGCAATGTCATCTGGGACTCCGCCCATATGATTGACGTGCCTGAGAAAAACTCCCCCCGGTGGATAAGGTGCGTCATGACTTTCCGAAAATAGCCGAACTGCGAGTCGGCTCTATACGGCGCCTGCGCAGTCAGCGCTACACGGCTCCTGGTCGGTGCGCAGGCGCCGTATAGAGCCGACTCGCAGTTCGGCTATTTTCGGAAATTCATGACGCGCCTTATACGCCGGTGGGAGTTTTTCTCAGGCACGTCAATCACATGGGCGAAGTCCCAGATGACATTGCGGCACTGCACAGGAACGCCCAGTCCCGCAGGAGTGAGAACCCGGAAGCAGGGAGGAAAATACCGATAATACCGTATGTACACCACTCCCCCAAAAAAAACCGGCATACTGTACATGTTTGAGGTATACTGAATGTAATGTTATATACTTGTTTTTTGGGTGAACCCCCGCTTTAATGATATAAGAGAACCGTTTATGATGCATTAATCTACTCAGACCATCAAGGGAAGATTAAAGGAGTTGTAAAGGAAAAAACATTTTTGCCTAAAATTAATGTCTGCAAGGTAGACAGACAAAATAGTGTAATGTTTCTGTAAAAAAACGAGTAAATACCTATTAAATTCCTTCATCCTCCAGGATTCTAGTTTCTGTTCTCTCATTCACTTCCTGGCTTGCATCGTTCGTTCATGTAAGAACTACATTTCCCAGTATGAATTGCGGCACGCCCAGTAATTCACACCTCCTTGAGGTCTCTATCACATAGAGAGCGTCCTGTCGCACAGATGTAGTTCCCAGGAGGGGGTGAGCACGTCACTGACCACCGCAGTAAAGCCTCCCATCACGGAGGTCAGTAAAATCAGACAAGCAGGAAGGGAACAGAACAGAGAAGAAATAGAGCAACTTCTGAGCAAAAACGAACAATGAGCAAGTAAAAAGAGGAATGTCTGCAGGTAAAGGATGCTTATTATGAAAAAAAATGGTTTCCTTTACAACCCCTTTAATTACAGTTCCTATCTGGAGATACTTACATAAACTTGTTTGACCTACTTTAAAAAAAAGGGGTAGAATCTTTCTGGTAAGTGTAGCATGAGCCCACTTGTCAACAAGGATTTGGAGTGTGTTGCTATAACCGTGACACCACTTACATTCTTTCCATGACCGCTATTACCTGTATAGAAAATCACAAGCAAGCACAATTTTGGAAGATCATGATGAACTTTATATGAATTAATGTTATCTGATGTGATTTGCACTTTCATTTGGGACTATTACTTTGCACCAGTCACTTTATTTATTTAGGTTTGTATTTGAATTTGTATGATATATGAGTTATTTGATTATTTTCACTTAGCCCTTTTAGTGAATTTCACATATATTAATTTGGTTTGAGCGCTGTAAGTGAGGAGCGTGATTTGTCTTTCAATACTGTGCCTTTTTGAAAGTTGTGTGTTTAGCCCAAAAATATTGTTCCCAACCCAGAAAGTTGGAAGGTATAAAGCCGATATCCACATTTGCAGGTTAATTGGCCTGGTTGGCTTGTAACCAAACTTACCCTGCTGTGAATGATAGAAAATAAAAAAGGAGAGGCAAAATGAAGAAAGGGGGAGGAAAACGAGAGGAGAAGGGAGCGGAAGAGAAAATGAATAGAGAGAGGTGAAGGAAAATAAATAAAAAAGAAGGAAGAGAAGAAAAAGGAGAAGGCAGAGGTCAGGAAAAGAAAAATACTAGGGAAGTATAGAATAAGAGGAAAAGTAAGAATGGGAGAAAAAGAAGAGGAGAAGTAAGAATAGGAGAGGAGAGAAGTAAGAATGGAAGAGAAAAGGAAAGGTAAGAATGGGAGAGGAGAGGAGAAGTAAGAATGGGAGAGAAGATCAGAGGAGAAGTAAGAATGGGAGAGGAGAGGAAAGGAGAGAAATAAGAATGGGAGAGGAGAGAAGAAGTAAGAATGGGAGAGGAGATGTAAGAATGGGAGAGGAGAGGGGAAGTAAGAATGGGAGAGGATGAGCGATTGGAGAAGTAAGAATTGGAGAGGAGAAGAGAGAAGAAGTAAGAATGGGAGAGGAGAGGCTAGGAGAAGAGAGGAGAGGAGAGGTAAGAATGGGAGAGGAGAGGAGAAGTAAAAATGGGAGAGGAGAAGTAAGAATAGGAGAGGAGGAGAGAGAGGAGAAGTGAGAATGGGAGAGGAGGAGAGGAGAAAAAGATTATTGAGAAGTGAAAGGATCAAAAAGAAAGGGGGAGAGGGAAAAGGTAGCAAGAAAGGAGAGGAGAGGAAAAGGGGGGAACGGATAGGTCATGAAAAGGTAGAAAAGAGAAGAGGAAAAAAGAAAAGAGGTGCAGGGAAGAATTAAGGAGAAAGAAAGGGGAAGGAAGAGGGGAGGAGGAGAAGGAAAAGGAATGGGAAGAGAGAGGACATCAGAGAAAAAGGAAAGAGGAGGGAAAAGAGCTGAATGTAGAGGAAAAGAAAGAGAAAAAGGAGAGAGGAAAAGGAAGGGAAAGACGTGGAAGGAAGAGATGATGTGGAGGATAGAAAAAAGTCTGATGTGAGCTTTTCATCAGAAATTCCGACCGTGTGTAGACTCCATCCGACTTTTGCTGGCGAAATTTCTGCCAGCAAAAGTTTGAGAGCAGGTTCGGAAAATCCGTTGGTCTGTATGCAATTCCAACAGGAAAAAAAACATGCATGCTCGGAAATAATTCCACGCATGCTCGGAAGCATTGAAATTATTTTTCTCACCTCGTCGTAGTGTTGTACGTCACTGCGTTCTTAACGCTCGAAAGTTTGGAGAACTTTTGTGTGACCGTGTGTATGCAAGCCGAGCTTGAGCGGAATTCCGTCGGAAAAACAATCCAACTTTTTTCAGACGAAAATTCTGCTTGTGTGTACAGGGCATAAGTTGTAGCACCCTACCGAATTCTGCCCCATCCTTGGTATCAATGGGGGCATAATTAAGCCCCATTGTTGGTGTCAGTGGGATGAATTGTGCACAATTGTTGGTGTCATTGGGAGAAATTCCGCCTTTTCCCTGGTGTCAGTGGGGGGGGGGAAACTTAATCCCCATTGTTGGTATCAGTGGATGAAATTATGCCCCAAGGGCCAGATAAAAGCAAGCAAAGGGCCGTATCTGGACCTCGGACCGCTGTTTGGAGACCACTGGTTTGGAGGTTCATGTAGCTGAAGGTTATTCCACCCCACTGGGATTAAAAAGAATAACTAAATGATGGCAAATTCAATCCTGAAAGGTTAATTTTATTCAATGAAGTTATTTTCAGACAAGTTTACTACCCGCTATAACAGTGGTTCTCAACCTGGGGGTCGGGACCCCCTCGGGGGTCAAATGATAATTTGCCAGGGGTCATCGAATCCTGGGCTACTCCTGAAGCTCGCACCACTCTCCCAGCCTTTTTGCGGCCACCCAGCAGGGCTGTCCCCGGAGCCTGTGGCTGCCCAGCTGGGCTGTTTCTGGAGCCCGTGGCCGCCCACTCAGCCTCTTTGCAGGTGCCCATTCAGTTCACAGCATGGCTGTCTGGTGAGGAATGTGAAGTGGGATGTGCTGGAGGAGACCCTATCTCCTGATTTCGGCATAAGTGTCACTGCCGAGAGACACCTCAAAGTCAGAGACACAGTGAAGCCGGAGACACAGTGAGTGTGATTATAGTTGCCATTAAAAGGACTCAGGGAGCACTAAATGTCTGTGGTTTAGGCGCAAATTACTTGTCATGCCTTGGGTGCTGACAACCCACGCTACAAAAATAATTTTACTGTTAGGGGTCCCCACAACTTGGGAAATTTTATCAAGGGGTCACAGCACTAGAAGGTTGAGAACCACTGCGCTATAACATAACCCTACTAAATCACAGGGGAAAAATGGGTAGGGCACCTTGAGTGACACACAGACCAGCCAATGGTATGTAAGCAGGATGGGAATACCCCTGTCTTAGTTTTCCTTCCACCTGATCACTAATGCCGGGTACACACGAGAGGATTTATCCGCGGAAACGGTCCTCCGGACCGTATCCGCAGATAAATCCTCTGGCGGACTTTGATCTCCTGGTTGTACTAACCAGGAGATCAAAATCCCCGCGGAATTCCGTCCGCGGTGACGTGTCGCGCCGTCGTCGCGATGATGACGCGGCGACGTGCGCGACGCTGTCACATAAGGATATCCACGCATGAGTCGAATCATTACGACGCATGCGAGGGATGTGTTCGGACGGATCGATCCGGTGAGTCTGTACAGACCACCGGATCGATCGGCTGGAGCCGATTCCAGCGGATAGATTTCTTAGCATGCTAAGAAATTTTGATCCGCTGGAAATCCATCGGCCCGAAATATATCCGCGGATAAATATCCGCTGGATCGTACACACCAGCGGATCTATCCGCTGAAACCGATCCGCGGATCAATTTCAGCGGATCGATCCTCTCGTGTGTACGGGGCCTTAGGTTTATGTTTTTTTCAGTCACAAAACCCTTAAATGCCCTTTTGCCAGTTTTCCTCTCTTGGCACAGACCCTGAATTTCCTGCAAAGCTGGTATTTCTCATGTCAAGTAAAATACTAAGAGAACAAACTCCGAAGCAGAGCAAAGTCATCACTCATCTCTGCTTTGCTATTGATTATCAATAACAAGATACTTTCCGAGACAAACAGCTCTGTTATTACAGAAGAGCTGCAGCCCTATCTGCTCCCAATGAATCATATTAAGCATCGGCTCGTTTTTTAAGATGTGCAAACATATCTGTGATTGTGTTTACCTAATGTCTCTGGGCAAGGATCATTCATTTGCTGGCTGCTCCCAAGTGACAGTTTCACCATCTCCACTTACTTAGCTCTCATAGCAACAGGAAAAAAAAAAGGACGCTTATTGGCAATGACCTGGACCTGATGAAGAAAAATCTAAATGAATTCAGCTCTAATGGCAAAATTATAATGATGCTCCTAATTACCCCGACATGCTGAGTTATACTTACACTATATTGTCAAAAGTATTGGGACACCTGCCTTTACACGCACTTGGGGGCAGATCCACATACATCTGCGTGGGCGCAGCGTATGTGAGATACGCTACGCCGCTGTAACTTACTGTATTTATCGGCGTATACCGCGCACTTTTTTGCCCTGAAAATCAGGGCAAAATCGTGGGTGCGCGGTATACGCCGATACCCGCTTTCCCGTGGCGAGTTTGAATACTGCGCCGACATATTCCGAGCGCAGTACACTCGGGTATAGTCGGGCAGTCTCGGCTCCTTCCGCGCTCACGTCCTGGACGTACAGGACGTCAGCGCGAGAGTTGCCGAGCATTGCCGACAATACACGAGTGTACTGCGCTCTGTATATGTCGGCACAGTATTCAAACTAGGCGCGGGAAACGAGCGGGGAGGACGCGAGGACGCTGCAGAAGGATGCCGGACCCGACGAAGAGGACACACGAAGCCCGCAGACGGACCCGGACCCGACGAAGAGGACACCCGAAGCCGCAGACGGATGCCGGACCCGACGAAGAGGACACCCGAAGTCACAGAAGGACGCCGGACCCGACGAGGCCGCCGATGGACGCCACGCAAGACACCAAAACTGTAAGTACAAAAAAAAACTTTTTTTTCCACAGGATTCGGGGCAACTTTAGGGGTGCGCGGTATATGCGGGAGCGCGCTATACCGCGATAAATACGGTACTTTTCTTTTCTTTGAATCCTGAAAGAATTTGCGCCGTAAGTTACGGCGGCGTAGTGTATCTCTCGCGGCGTAAGGGCGCGGAATTCAAATTGGGCGGATAGTGGGCGTGTTTCATTGAAATGAAGCGCGTCCCCGCGCCGAACGAACTGCGCATGCCCCGTCCGTCAAAACTCCCAGGGTGCATTGCTCCAAATGACGTCGCTAGGACGTCATTGTTGTACATAAATGGCGTCCAGCCCCATTCACGGACGAATTACGCAAACAACGTAACATTTTCAAAATTATATGCGGGAATGACGGCCATACTTAACATTGAGTACGCCACCAGATAGCAGCTTTAACTATATGCTGGAAAAAGCCGAACGGACTTAAAAAAATGCGACGGCCGGTCGTACGTTCGTGGATCGTCGGAAATAGCTCATTTGCATACTCCATGCGGATTACGACGGGAACGCCACCTAGCGGACGCCGAAAAATTGCAGCTAAGATCCGAAGGCGTACGAAGCCGTACGCCTGTCGGATCTAACCCAGATGCCGTCGTATCTTGTTTTGAGGATTCAAAACAAAGATACGACGCGGGAATTTTAAATTACGCCGGCGTATCTATTGATACTACTTGATACTACTCTACTCTATTTGTGGATCTACCCCATGAACTTTAATGGCGTCCCAGTCAGTCCCATACACACTATAATATTTTCTGCAGATTTTTGTCTTCAGATTTACCAAAACCATGTAGTGCAAGGGCCTGACTGATTGCATACAAATTGAAACTCTTATGCCGCGTACACACGATCGTTTTTCGGCATGAAAATTTTTTACGTTTTTTAGCATGTCCCAAAAACGTTGTTTTTCCAACTTCATCATTAAAAACGATGTTGCCCCAAACACCATCATTTTTGAAAAATTATGAACAAAGCGCAGTGACGTACAACACGTACAGCGGCACTCTGAAGGGGACATTCTATTCGCCTTGGGGCTGCTTTTAGCTGATTCCTTGTTAGTAAAAGACGGTTCGCGCTTTTTTGTCTGTTACAGCGTGATGAATGTGCTTACTCCATTATGAATGGTAGTTTTACCAGAACGAGCGCTCCCGTCTCATAACTCGCTTCTGGGCATGCGCGGGTTTAAAACGTCGTTTTAGCCCACACACGATCATTTTTTACAACCCGAAAAACGACATTAAAAGATGCAGCATGTTCGAATATTTTTTTGGTCATTTTTCAGAAGCTGAAAAACAATGTGAGGCCCACACACGATGATTTTAAATGACGTTTTTAAAAACGTAGTTTTTTTTCATGCCGAAGAACGACCGTGTGTACGCGCCGTTAAGGTTTGACCTCATATTATATGGTTTGGTAAATCTGAAGACAAACATCTGCAGAAAATCTAATAGCGTGTATGGAGTCTTAGTCCATAGGGTTCAATATTGAGTTGGCCCACCCTTTGCCGCTATAACAGCTTCAACTCTTCTGGGAAGGCCGTCCACAAGGTTTAGGAGTGTGTCTATGGGAATGTTTGACCGTTCTTCCAGAAGCACATTTGTGAGGTCAGGCCAGGACCGGTGCTACCACTAGGCAAACTAGGAAGCCGCCTAGGGCGCCCAGCCACTGGTTTTCCTACTGTTTTTTCTCTGCAGCAAACATTCACTGATGCGCGCTGGTGAGGCTGCATTGATGGGTTCTGGTGAGGCTGCATTGATGGAAGCTGGTGAGGCTGCATATGATGGGCGCTGGTGAGGCTGCATTGATGGGCGCTAGTGTTGCTCACGAATATTCGCATTTCGAATATTCGTTACGAATATGGCATATTCGAATATTCGCGAATAACTCGAATTTCGCGGCCAAAATTCGCTATTACGAATATTCGTATTTTTTCAAATTTATTTTTAAAACAGATCACATCCTATCGACGTCTAAAAGCATTGCTGGTATGATTAGAGACCCTGGGCCGAGTAGCTAAGCTGAGGCGATCCTTTTATGTTGCCGAATATTCGCAATCGCGAATATTCGATTTCCGAATATTCGCGAATACTTTCTCCGCCCTTCTTTTGCATCAGAGCCAATCAGAGTTCTCCTACCACAGTTGTCAAAATCTCGCAATCAATTTCGCATTAGCGAAATTTCGATAAAATATCACCAATATTCGATTTCCGAATATTCGCGAATACTTTCTCCGCCCTTCTTTTGCATCAGAGCCAATCAGAGTTGTCAAAATCTCGCAATCAATTTCGCATTCGCATTAGCGAAATTTCGATAAAATATCACCAATATTCGATTTCCGAATATTCGCGAATACTTTCTCCGCCCTTCTTTTGCATCAGAGCCAATCAGAGTTCTCCTACCACAGTTGTCAAAATTTCGCAATCAATTTCGCATTCGCATTAGCGAAATTTGGCAATTTTTTTTTTTTTTTATAAAATATCACGAATATTCGATTTTAGCGAATATTTCACGAATATTCGTCTATATATTCGTGATATATTGCGAAATCGAATATGGCGTATTCCGCTCAACACTAATGGGCGCTGATGGGCTGCATTGATGGGCACTGGTAAGGCTGCAGTGATGGGCGCTGGTTTTCATTGACTTCAATGGGAAAACTCTCTGATATGCAAGAACTTTGGATTACGAGCATTCTCCTGGAACGGATTATGCTCGTAATCCGAGGTTCAACTATATATATACACAGTACAGACCAAAAGTTTGGACACACCTTCTCATTCAATAAGTTTTCTTTATTTTCATGACCATGACATTTGTAGATTCACACTGAAGGCATCAAAACTATGAAGTAACACATGTGGAATTATACATAACAAAAAAGTGTGAAACAACTGAAAATATATTTCATATTCTAGGTTCTTCCACCTTTTGCAGCAGACACATCTCTAGAACTGGTAAGAGGAGACTGTGTAAATCCGGCCTTCATGGTAGAATATCTGCTAGGAAACCACTGCTAAAGAAAGGCAACAAGCAGAAGAGACTTGTTTGGGATAAAGAACACAAGGAATGGACATTAGACCAGTGGAAATCTGTGCTTTGGTCTGATGAGTCCAAACTTGAGATCTTTGGTTCCAACCCCCGTGTCTTTGTGCGACGCAGAAAAGGTGAACGGATGGACTCTACATGCCTGGTTCCCACCGTGAAGCATGGAGGAGGAGGTGTGATGGTGTGGGGGTGCTTTGCTGGTGACACTGTTGGGGATTTATTCAAAATTGAAGGCATACTGAACCAGCATGGCTACCAGGGGTGTATTTAGGTTTTGTGCTGCCCTAGGCCTGACTTAACTTGTTTACCCCCTAATTTAAATATGACCCACCCCTTCCTGTCAAGGCCACACCCCTTGCTGTTTAAGACCCGCCCTTCCCTAAAAAAAAAAAAAGTGTTGCCTATAGTTCTACTTTAGGCACAAAATTCTGCAAATTTTATGGAGAGGACTAAGAAGATATAACCATGCCAATGGTGCAGCAGAAAATACATAGCACAGTGAGGAAGGTTTGTGGTTCAGGATAATAGGACAGTCAAAATTAGAAGCTCCGCCCCCCCCCCCCACAGTTGCGGCTGCTTTATGGGGGCACTAGACTAATTTGCCTCTCTGTCCAGTACACCCCATAAGACTGGCCGGCGGGGACTCTTTCCATGCTGCCCACCTGCAACGTGCTGCCCTAGGCCTGGGCCTTGTTGGCCTAGGCCAGGATACAGCCCTGATGGCTACCACAGCATCTTGCAGCGGCATGCTATTCCATCCGGTTTGTGTTTAGTTGGATCATCATTTATTTTTCAACAGGACAATGACCCCAAACACACCTCCAGGCTGTGTAAGGGCCCTTTCACACGTACGGACCGTATGTCTGCATTTTCATCCGTCCGTTTGCGGATGAAAACGGGACATACATGGGTCCCTATGTGATTACGGGTGTCAGCGGATGAACATCCGCTGACACCCGTAATTTGTCCGCCTCCGCAAAGATCCGCATTTGCAGACGGAAGACATCCTATTTTTCTTTTGTCTGCCGGATCGGATGAACACGGACATACGGTCCGTGTTCGTCCGATCCCCCATAGGGGAGAGCGGAGGAAACACAGGGCGGTCCCTGCACAGTGTGCGGGGACCGCCCTGTCAGCTGCCAGCTCAGCAGGGATTTTACGGAGGATCCCCGCTGAGCTTTGCGGACACACGGAGCGGATCATTACTGATCCGCTCCGTGTGAAAGGGCCCTTAGGGCTATTTGACCAAGAAGGAGAGTGATGGGGTGCTGCGCCAGGTGACTACCTCTTGAAGCTCATCAAGAGAATGCCAAGAGTGTGCCAAGCAGTAATCAAAGCAAAAGGTGGCTACTTTGAAGAACCTAGGGCCAGATTCACGTAGCCCGGGCGCAACGTAACTTAAACGATTTTAAGTTACACCGCCGCAAATTTCCCAAGTTAGTGCCCGATCCACAAAGCACTTACCTGGAAATTTGCGGTGGTGTATCCTAAATCCGTCCGGCGCAAGGCGGGCCCAATCGAATGGGGCGAGTCCCATTTAAATTAGGCGCGCTCCCGCCTAAATTACCCGACAGCATTGCGCTTACTGACGTCGCACCGACGTCATTTGCTTAGACGTTAACGTAAATGGCGTCCAGCGCCATTCACGGACGTCTTACGCAAACGACGTTGATGTTTAAATTTCCACGCGGGAACGACGGCCATACTTAACATGGCTTAAGACAACTAGGGTTCAGCCCTAGTTTTACGCGGCGTAACTCGACGGAAACGACGTAGAGTTAGATCGACGGGCCGTTCGGGACGTTCGGGGATCGCCGTAAGTATTCATTTGCATATTCTACGCCGGCCGCAATGGCCTCGCCACCTAGCGGCCGGCCTAGAATTGCATCCTTAAGATCCGACATTCAATTACACCTGTCGGATCTTAGGGCTAGCTATGCGTAACTGATTCTATGAATCAGTCGCATAGTTAGAAACAGAGATACGACGGCGTATCAGTAGATACGCCGTCGTATCTCGTTTGTGAATCTGGCCCCTAGAATATGAAATATATTTTCAGTTGTTTCACACTTTTTTGTTATGTATAATTCCACATGTGTTACTTCATAGTTTTGAAGCCTTCAGTGTGAATCTACAATTGTCATAGTCATGAAAATAAAGAAAACTCTTTGAATGAGAAGGTGTGTCCAAACTTTTGGTCTGTACTGTATATATATATATATATATATATATATATATATATATACACATCCTAAGTAAATTTATAGTGAAAAATATATAAAGATTTTTACTTGTCAGAAAAAGTGGTTAATATAAGAAGTTTAAAGCGTAACACTCTATATACGCAACAAGCAAATTACAAAAAAGAAAGAAAAACAACTACTAAGCTCCCTAATCCGGCTTCATAGGTTAATATGTCTGCTTTTTCTCTCTTTAGCGAAAGGCAATCTCATCAGCGACCAGCGCTCAGCTGTTTCAGTGCAGATTTACTGGATCGTGTTCAAGGTGGATGTTTAAAAGATCAATCATCTCCAGGATTCGAGCAATCAACAAGTTATTTGCCTTGACACCGGACAGAGCCCAGAGGCTTCTGGGTAAGAAAACAAGGCTTGGCCAAGCGCAGAAGAAGGGGAACAAGGAAGGGAAATGATGAATGAGCTGTATAGGTCAGTTCCCAGGAGTCCTTCATTCCTCGCCATATTTACATCCACAAAATATCATCTCTATCTGCTGGTGAAAAGCGGCAGAAATTGATCCATGAGCTCGGAGACCTTCTCTGACAATTTTCACTTCTCCAGTCAACGAGCCATGCTGTGTCTGGAGTGCCAAGCAAATTTATCAAGCGATAGATTTAATTAAGCGTGTACCCTTCATGAGGAATGTCAACTGGACTATCTGAGGGTGGCGCAAGAAGC
The DNA here is from genome assembly GCF_905171775.1 of Rana temporaria. NCBI lineage: Eukaryota > Metazoa > Chordata > Amphibia > Anura > Ranidae > Rana > Rana temporaria. The sequence goes on along the minus strand of NC_053499.1, from coordinate 13,783,308 downwards.
GCAGAAATCATTATTATCGTTATTATTATGTACATTCACAGATTTGCAACCCTGCCAACTGCCAATATAGCAAAAAGTCAGCCACTTGATGGAAGACTTGTTTTCTACATGTAATGATTAATGCCTAAAGTATATAACAATGCAATCACTAAAATATCAAATAAGCTCTCAAGTGTTAATGTCATTCCAGAAGAAACTTCTTTCTCGTCCAATGAGAGACACAGAAAGTTACATACTGATAATTTCCGTATTTATCGGGGTATTGCGCGCTCCGGCGTATAGCGCGCACCCCTAAAGTGGACCCGACATTCCTGTAAAAAAAAACATTTTATTACATTTTACTACTTACAGTTTTGGTGTCTTGCGCGGCGTCCATCGGCGGCCTCGTCGGGTCCGGCGTCCGACTGCGGCTTCGGGTGTCCTCTTTGTCGGGTCCGGCGTCCGTCTGCGGCTTCGGGTGTCCTCTTCGTCGGGTCCGGCGTCCGTCTGCGGCTTTGGGTGTCCTCTTCGTCGGGCCCGGCGTCCGTCTGCGGCTTCGGGTGTCCTCTTCGTTGGGTCCGGCGTCCTTAGGCTGCGATGTCCTCCCCGCTGCCGCTCGATCCCCACTTTCCCGTGCCGAGTTTGAACACTGCGCCGGCATATACCGAACACAGTACATTCGGGTATAGTCAGGCAGGCTCGGACTACTCTTGCGCTCACGTCCAGGATGTGAGCGCGAGAGGGGCCGAGCCTGCCCGACTATATACAAGTGTACTGCGCTCGGTATATGCTGGCGCAGTGTTCAAACTCGGCGCGGGAAAGCGGGTATCGGCGTATACCGCGCACCCACGATTTTGCCCTAATTTTCAGGGCAAAAAAGTGCGCGTATACGCCAATAAATACGGTAATCTCCTGTGTACCTCCTGTGTACCTCATGGGACTCCAAGGAAAAGCTTTTCACTGTATTCCTTCTTGTCCCTTGAGGCGGGTTCCCCAACCCCTGGGCAGTGGACTGGTGCGGGCCGTGGCCCTTTGCAGCTGCCTCAAGAAGGGTGCACTGTAAGAGGTGCGGCGAGCGAGCAGAGAGATTACATCATCTGTCACGGCCCGCCCCACATCATGGCTGATCCACTCGTACAGCCGGGCCACGAAGGCTGCTCTATCAGAGGTGCGGCGAGCGAGCAGAGAGATTACATCATCTCTCACCGCTGTTCTGCCCAGCAACAGCTTTTTCCCCGCTCTGGGCGCCGTAGCGCTGAAGAGAGGCAGAGAGTAGAGTTTTTATTATGTTTTATAGTAGAAAGTAAAAAAATATTGGGGTAGAATCAGGTACGACTTGCCCATTTCTTACGGAGGCGCAGTGTACCGTTTTAACACTGCGCCTCCGTCAATTTCCTGCGCTACGCTTGATTCACGGAGCAGTAGCTCCGTAATTTGCGTGGGCGCTCCTGAAAAATGCCCAGCGTAAGAGCGCGTAATTTAAACGATCCCATAGGGGGCGTGGATCATTTAAATTAGGCGCGTTCCCGCGCCGAACGTAGTGCGCATGCTCCGTCGGGAAACTTTCCCCGACGTGCATTGCGGTAAATGACGTCGCAAGGACGTCATTTGCTTCAAAGTGAACGTGAATGGCGTCCAGCGCCATTCACGATTCACTTACGCAAACGACGTATTTTTCAAATTTCGCGACGCGGGAACGACGGGTATACTTAGCATTGGCTGTGCCTGCTAATAGCAGGAGCAGCCTTACGCGGAAACCGACGAACGTAAACTGCGTACGCAGGGCGCGTGTACCGTTGTGAATCGGCGTTAGTATGCAATTTGCATACTCTACGCTGACCACTACGGGAACGCCGCCTGCGTAAGAATGCAGCCTACGATATGACGGCATAAGAGCCTTATGCCAGGCATATCTTAGGCTGCAGTCGGCGTATCGAGCTCTCTGAATCAGGAGCATTCGATACGCCGGCGCAAGTAAGCAATTGCGCTGCGTAACTATGGTTACGCAGACGCAATTGCTTACTGAATCTACCCCATTGTTTTTTTCCCCCCCAAATTTTTGGTATTTTTTCATTTATATTGCAAAGAATAAAAAAAAAGGCCCAGATTCAAGAAGCAATTGCGCCCGTGTAACCATAAGTTACACGGCGCAATTTCTTACTTGCTCCGGTGTAACGAGTGCTCCTGATTCAGGAACCTTGTTACACCGACTGCAGCCTAAAATCTGCGCGGCATAAGGCTCTTATGCCTAGCAGATTTTAGGCTGCATTCTTGCGTGTGCCGCTAGGGGGCGCTCCCATTGTGATCAGCGTGTAGTATGCAAATTGCATACTACCAACTGATTCACAAACTTGCGCGGGCCCCGCGCAAGTCAGGTACGGAGTTTCCGTACGGCAACTTTAGCGCAAGGCTGCCCCTTCTAATAGTAGGGGCAGCCAATGCTAAACTATAGCCGCCGCTCCCGCGCCGTGAAATTTGAATTTCACGTCGTTTGCGTAAGTGATTCGTGAATGGCGCTGGACACCATTCACGTTCACTTTGAAGCAAATGACGTCCTTGCGACGTCATTTGCCGCAATGCACGTCGGGAAAGTTTCCCGACGGAGCATGCGCTGTACGCTCGGCGCGGGAGCGTGCCTAATTTAAATGATTCCCGCCCCCGGCGGGATCATTTACATTGCGCGCGCTTACGCCGGGCAATTTTGCCGGCGCGCCCTCGCAATTTACGGAGCTACTGCTCCGTGAATCGAGGGTAGCGCAAAATATTTGAGGGGGCGCAGGGCAAAATCATTGCCCTGCTCCCCCGAAAATATCACGCGGATGTACCTGAATCTGGGCCAAAATGGTGATCAAATACCACCATAAGGAAGCTCTATTTAAGTGGAAAAAAATAAAAATAAATACCGTATTTATCGCGGTATAGCGCGCTCCCGCGTATACCGCGCACCCCTAAAGTTGCCCTGAATCCTGTGGGGAAAAAAGTTTTTTTTTTGTACTTACAGTTTTGGTGTCTTGCGCGGCGGCCTCGTCGGGTCCGTCTGCGGCTTCGGGTGTCCTCTTCGTCGGGTCCGGCGTCCTTCTGCGGCTTCGGGTGTCCTCTTCGTCAGGTCCGGCGTCCGTCTGCGCCTTCGGGTATCCTCTTCATCGGGTCCGGCGTCCTTCTGCGGCGTCCTCCCCGCTCGTTTCCCGCGCCGAGTTTGAATACTGCGCCGCCATATACAGAGCGCAGTACACTCGTGTATTGTCGGCAATGCTCGGCAACTCTCGCGCTGACGTCCTGTACTTCTAGGACGTGAGCGCGCAAGGAGCCGAGACTGCCCGACTATACCCGAGTGTACTGCGCTCGGTATATGTCGGCGCAGTGTTCAAACAGTGTTCAAACTCGGCGCGGGTATCGGCGTATACTGCGCACCCACGATTTTTTCAGGGCAAAAAAGTGCGCGGTATACGCCGATAAATACGGTAATACATTTTGTTAAGATACAGCATTGCATGAGGGTGCAATTATTATTTAAATTAGCGCAGTGCGGTATAGCAAAAAATGGCATGGTCATGAAGGGGGTAAAATATTCCGGAGCTTAAAAAAAAATTAAAATCTTAAACTGCATAATGTAGTTTTATGTAAGAGAGCTTCTCCAGTCCTGAGCACCGCCTTCGGTTGCAGCAAGGACTAGATAAGGAGTTTAAATTCTTAAATACATTTTACCTGATATGAGATTTTTGTAGCAGATGTAAGACGATCATTGTAATCTCAGCATGTGGCTAAATCCGGAATTATTTTCACCAATGTAGCATGAAATTGGATCATCTCATCACATTTGCACTTTCTAAGTGGCTACTAGATTGACCGCAAACCATCTGGCTTTAGAGCGGTATTAAACCCGAAACCAAAAATTGAATATATTGCAGCTTACTAATCATTAGATGTGGTGGCTGCATTTGTTTTCTTTTCTTTGGCTTTTTCCTCTCTGTTGATCAGGGGTAGATCTGAAAGGAGGGGAAGCTCTGCTGATTTCTATCATCCAATTGTAGCCCCCCCTTACTTTCAGTAAAGGCACTACGCTAAAGTTAGTGGGGAATGAGAGAGATAAGTTGCTCTCTTTCCGAATTATAGCAAATTATTGGCTGTCGCCAAATCTGGATTGTTCTGTGGGTCAGACTGCGTTCTAGGGATGCGGTACCATCCCTGGGCGGCAGGTGACGCCAGAGAGGTCCAGGAGGAGCCGCTTCTTCCTAGCAGCCAATTAGAGGAGTTTTCTCTCGCGGGGCATGCTGGGAAGGAGTATTTCTGTGGCGGAAGCCATTGTTATTGGTTCTTCGCGGGTTCCTGGTTCCGGGTGCGGCACCAACCTTTATGGCCTGGGGTCGCGCGCAACGCGGAGTTCCTGACTCTGGGCCTTCATGGCCTGGGGCAACTGATGCTACCAGGGGCCCCAGTGACTTATTGGGTCCCCAGCTCTACTGAAGAGATCCTAAGCTATGTGCTGTGCGGTGGGGGATCGGCTCAAGGAGAACCCGGAGGCAGGTTGTCTGAGAGACTTGAACGAACCATCGGGGATCTGGTGACCGGGACACTGATAGGTACACGTCAACTGTCAACCGGTGACCTTAATGCCCAAAAACAACCAGCGGCTCCTGAGGGGGTAGCGCTACACAATCATGTGCAAGCTAAAATGCTGTTTTTCATTTTCCTTGTACTGTATTTGCCGGCGTATAAGACGACTGGGCGTATAAGACGACCCCCTAATTTTCCAGCTAAAATGTTGGTTTTGGGATATACTCGCCGTATAAGATGACCCCCTTTCCTACTAGTCATGCCTCGCCTCACTGTGCCATTACATGCCTCACTGTGCCATTACATGCCAGACTGTGCCACCATTACATGCCAGACTGTGCCACTACATGCCTCACTGTGCCATTACATGCCAGACTGTGCCACCATTACATGCCAGACTGTGCCACTACATGCCTCACTGTGCCACTACATGCCTCACTGTGCCATTACATGCCAGACTCGCTGTGCCCCATTACATGCCTCACTGTGCCATTACATGCCAGACTCACTGTGTCCCATTACATGCCTCACTGTGTCACTGCATGTCTTGACGATCCCTTACCTTATCCTAAGACATGCAGTATCTGTCAGACCGCAGCCGTCCATTTTTTCAAAAGCCGCGCCTCCTCCTTCTGCTGTTCTGTGATAGGTGGAACACTCAGCTTCCCGGGAGACACTGTGTTCAGTGTTCGCCTATCACGGAGGCCCTGTCGTCCTCGGTCTCGGACGAGAGGGCCTCCGTGATAGGCGGAACACTGAACAAAGTGTCTCCCGGGAAGCTGAGTGCTCCGCCTATCACGGAACACCAGAAGGAGGAGGCGCGGCTTTTGAAAAATGGACGGCCGCTGTCTGCATGTTAGGTTACCGGCGTATAAGATGACCCCCGACTTTTAAGAAGAAATTCAGGGGTTAAAAAGTCGTCTTATACGCCGGAAAATACGGTATGTCCCCCTTGGGTTTCTACAGCGACTGCACTTTGCACTTGTAGTTTGCACTTGTAGTTTGCACTTGTAGTGCAAAGTGGATTTGTCTTTAGTAAATAACCCCCCTTTGTGTTGGTCTATCACATAAAATCCCAATAAAATACATTTACGGTTTTGGTTTCTAGCATGAAAAAATTCGGAAAATTTCAAGGGGTATGAATATTTTTTGCAAGGCACTGTACTGTATACTGGAATTTTTTAGAAATATTTTTTATACTAGTAATGGCAGCGATCATCGACTTATAGCGGGACTGCGATATTGCGCTGAACAATCTCACACTAACTGACACTATGGGGGGTTATTTACGAAAAGCAAATCCACTTTGCACTACAAGTGCAAAGTGCACTGAAAGTGCACTTGGAAGTGCAGTCGCTGTAGATCCGAGGGGGACATGCAAGGAAAATAGAAAACAGCATTTTAGCTTGCACATGATTGGATGATAAAATCAGCAGAGCTTCCCCTCATTTCAGATCTACCCCTCAGATTTAGATCCTTGTGCACTTTCAGTGCAATTTCAAGTGCACTTTGCACTTGTAGTTTGCACTTGTAACCCCCTTTGTTGGGACCAGTGACACTAATACAGTGATCAGTGCTAAGAACATGCACTGTCACTGTACTAATGACACTGGCTGGGAAGGGGTTAAACATATAGGACAAACAAAGGGTTAAATGTGTGCCTAATCAGTGTTTATGTGTACACAGTGGGCTAGATTCAGATAGATTAGCGGATCTTTAGATCCGCGTAATCTATCTGATTTACGATCCGACGGCGCAAATTTCAGAGGCTAGTGCAGTATTCAGAAAGCACTTACCTCGAAACTTGCGCCGACGGATCGGAACTCCCCCGGCGGAATTCAAATTCCGCGGCTAGGGGGAGTGTAGTATTTAAAACAGGCGCGTCCCTGCGCCGATTTAACTGCGCATGCGCCGTCCGCAAATTTTCCCGGCGTGCATTGCTCCCAATGACGTCGCTAGGACGTCATTGGTTTCGGCGTCAACGTAAATTACTTCCATCTGTATTCGCGGCCGACTTACGCAAACGACGTAAAAATTCAAAACTCGGCGCGGGAACGACGGCCATACTTAACATTGGATACGCCACATATAGCAGGGGAAACTATCCGCCGGAATAAGCCAAACGCAAACGGCGTAAAAAAAAGCGACGGGCGGGCGTTCGTTTCTGAATCGGCGGATCTCCTCATTTGCATATTCGTCGCGTATACAAATGGAAGTGCCACCTAGCGGCCGGCGGGAGATTGCAGCCTTAGATCCGACGGTGTAAGTCACTTACACCTGTCGGATCTAAGGGAGATCTATGCGTAACTGATTCTTATGAATCAGTCGCATAGATCCGACCGTCGGATCTCAGAGATACAACGGCGTATCAGGAGATACGCCGTCGTATCTCTATCTGAATCTCCCCCAGTGTGACTAATCTCAGCAGAAGCGGCGCGCCTCCTACCCAGAAGTGCAGGATCACATATATAAGTATGCAGGGCTGGCCCTTCCATTAAAGCGGAGTTCCACCCAAAAATTGAACTTCCGCTTTATATGCTGGTGACCCCCTGACATGCCACATTTGGCATGTCATTTTTGGGGGGGGGGAGCAGGTACCCTGTTTTTACAGGCACCCAACTCTCACTTCCTCCCCTGTTGCTTTGGCGCCGTAAGGAAGATCACCTCTCCCCCTCCCTTCCTGCAATCTTCTGGGACACGTCACAGGTCCCAGAAGATTGCTCGGCCATTCACAGCGTGCAGCGCGGCTCGCACATTCGCAGCGGGCACCTGGTTGTAAAGCCAAAGCCGGGTGCCCACAGTTAGAATGCCAGCGGAGAGGAGGGGAAGAGGAGCGAGGCTTCGTGCGCCCGCATCACTGGATCGTGGGACAGGTGAGTGTCTGATTTTTTAAAAGTCAGCAGCTAAACTTTTTGTAGCTGCCGACTTTAAAATGGGTGGAACTCCGCTTTAAGGGCGCACGGGCGACGCCTCTCCTTTCTCCCCTGCCACCAGGGGCGGACTGACCATTCGGTCATTCGGGCAGTGACCGAGGGCCCGTGCCACTAGGGGGCCCCATCAGGGTGGCCAGCCTCGGTAAAACTAGGGACAGAATGTAAAAAACAGTGTTTTTTTTACATCTGTTTCTGAAATGCCTGACACCGACACTATTTTGATGTAGAAATCCTAAGATTATAGCTGCCCCGCCTCTGCACTGCCCCCTCAGCCAATAGGAACATGTTGTACACGCCCCCTTCCACAGCGCGGCTATTTTGACACAGTAGCAGGAGATGCAGACAGAGTCCGACTGCTAGAGGAGAGGGAGGCGGGGACACCTTACAGTGTGGGACGGACTGCTGCCTGATGAGGTAAACTGGCTGAGTTTTACAAGATGGATTCTTGTCAGTGGATTCCCCTGGAGAGCAGAGAGGGAGGGGATGTGGTACCTCTAGCATGGCTCTTCCTGACTATAAGATCGATTTTGTGTGTGACAAGTGCAATGCTCCTGGAGGAAGAACATGTCCTGAATGTCTCCTCAATATCTACTAACTACATCTCCCTACTCATTAGCTGTACACAGGCACAGTCCCCCTCCTCTCCTCTCCTGTATTTCCAACTAATGTGCCTGTGAGCTGCTGGGGAACTACAAGTCCCAGCATGTCAGGAGATGGGGGCAGCAGTGTGTTCAATCAAGCACACTTTTGGGTGAAAAATGCTGTAGTATGTATACTGTATGTGTATATATAGAGAGTGTGTGTGTATATATATATATATACTGTATGTGTGTGTGTATGTATAGTGTACGTATATACTATGTGTGTATGTATAGAGTGCGTATATACTGTATGTGTATATATAGAGAGTGTGTGTATATATATATATATATATATACATACATACATACATACATACACTGTATGTGTGTGTATGTATAGTGTACGTATATACTGCATGTGTGTGTATGTATAGTGTGGGCAGGGCAGATTCGCCCCATACGCTAGCTACACAAGCTGCGTAGGGCCCGAGTAATACTCGGGGGCCCCCGATTCTTCCCCGCAGCCGCCGTCACCGCTGCCAGCGGTCCGTGGCCGGGCGGAGACAATTTCTTTGCCGGCCGCCATTTTCTTGTAGACCAAATAATAGGAATTGAGCTGTGGCACCACCCACCTCCTGCCCCGCTGATGTCTGTCTGTGAAATGATGTGGGAAAGGGGCGGGGGTGGGCGATGCCGCAGCTCAATTCCTATTGGCAGCCAACCGGCCGCCTCTCCACACTCCTGTCCACTCTGTACTGTAATGGCGGCGGAGAGAATCTCTGCTGCTATGGCTTGATACCTGATGATGTAAGTCGGGGCTGGGATTGCCTGATGTATGGGGGGCTCCGCTGGGAATGCCTGGTGTAAGGGGGACTCCGCTGGGAATGCCTGGTGTTAGGGGGACTCTGCTGGGAATGCCTGGTGTTAGGGGGACTCTGCTGGGAATACTCAATGTAAGGAGGGGCTCCGCTGGGGACACTTGGTGTAAGGAGGGGCATCCTCTGGGGACACCTGATGTAAGGAGGGGCATCCTCTGGGGACACCTGATGTAAGGAGGGGCTCCACTGGGGACACCTGATGTAAGAAGGGGCTCCACTGGGGACACCTGATGTAAGGAGGGGCTCCACTGGGGACACCTGATGTAAGGAGGGACTTCGCTGGGAATGCCTGATGTAAGGAGGGACTACGGGTGAGTTGAATAATTTCATTTTATATAACAATGTAATAATAGAAATAATGTGCTGCAATCATCCTGACACCATAATAACCATGGTGCCGGGATGATTAAAGCGCTAACACCAGGTGTTTGGAGGATCTTTATCTGCTGATTTGTTAAACTTTCTGGAATACACATATTTCTATTGTAGTGTAAGATCTGGGCTTTCTTTCTTTCTCCTCTTTTTTTCTTTCTTTCTCCTCTTTTTTTCTTTCTTTCTCCTCTTTTTTTTTCTTTCTCCTCTTTTTTTCTCTCCCTCTACCCCTCAGACTCTAACCACACCCGCGAGCCACGCCCATGTAAGCTAGGCCCACTATTTTCCGTAAACACGCCCATTTCTTACCACCGTAGAGGGCCCCTTAGCAGAATTTTGCTTAGGGTCCCAGGGAGGTCAGGATCGGCACTGAGTGTGTGTGTATACTGTATATGTGTATGTATGTATAGTGTATGCGTGTGTATGTATACTGTGCATGCGTTTGTGTATACAGTATGTTCCATGTATGCCCACTGCTGCTCAACAGGAGTCGAGCTAACAATCGCATGCTTGTGAAAAATGCACTTGTTACCATTTGGAGCCATGTGATTGGTGCACTGCAGAGCTCGACCTTGGATCAGGCAGAAGGGCAGGGCTAGGTGCACACCTGTGCAGTGACATCATGGCAACCTTTAAGCGTGGCCTTTATTCACATGCCCCGCTGCCCAATCTGAGGCCAACCACAGCAGTTCACTATTCCGCTGGCTCTACGACTCACTTGTGCAGTTCTGCCGTAAGGTGGCACACTGGGGACTGTGATGTATATGGAGAATGTTGGGACTCTGATGTGAGCGTGGAGCTCATCCTGACTGTTGTACTCTATATGTTCTTTTGTTTGTTACTTACTCCTGGTGTGACAGCCATCTGTAAACCCGGGGGCCCCATAATCTTCTATTGCCCGGGGGCCCCATGAGTTGTCAGTCCGCCCCTGCCTGCCACCTCCCCCTATTCATGCGTCCGACCCCTTTTCGATTACAGTGGCGGGGGTGTTTCTTTGAAGCACCTGATTAGAACCAGAGACTCTAATAGGCTTCACAATAGGGTGGGCTCCAGTCGCAGAGAATTGCGCTCGGAGCCCACCCAGGTGTGTTAGAGTAGCGAATGAATATTCACTACTCTAACACTGAATTGCCTCTCTGCCAATCAGGAAGCACGGGTCTGATACCCATTTCCCGATTGGCTGAAAGGACAGGCGATCCTATTGGGTTCCTAGTGGAGGAGGAGGAGATAGATGCACGGCAGAAGCCTCCGTAATGTACAGGAGGAGGAAGAAAAAAAAGCTGCCGCTCGCCGGACACACTACCCGCCCGTCCGCTTCCTAGATGGGGTAAGTGCAGGACTTTGATGTCCTAGCCGTCCTGGGGGGGTTTCCGCCGATGGACCGGGGGGGGAGGGGGTTGTTTGCCGCCCCCCCGAAAGAAAAAATGGCAACCCTGTAGCATTAAGGCTGCTATAGGGCGGTCAGCAACTTGATATTTAGGGCCAGATTCTTGTACAGCCGCGCAAAATTGTGCGGGCGTAACGTATCTCATTTACGTTACGCCTCCGCAACTTAAACGGGCAAGTGCTGTATTCTCAAAGCACTTGCTCCGTAAGTTGCGGCGGCATAGCGTAAATCGGCCGGCGTAAGCACGCCTAATTCAAATTTGGATCAGGAGCGCGTGTTTTATGTAAAACTACTGTGACCTGACGTGATTGACGTTTTTGCGGAACGGTGCATGCGCCGTCCGTGGAATTTCCCAGTGTGCATTGCTCCAAAGTACGCCGCAAGGACGTCATTGGTTTCGACGTGAACGCAAATGACGTCCAGCCCCATTCACGGACGACTTACGCAAACGACGTAACTTTTTAAAATTTCGACGCAGGAACGACGGCCATACTTAACATTGGCTGCGCCTCCTATAGCAGGGGCAACTTTACGCCGGGAAAAGACTAACGTAAACGTCGTAACTTTACTGCGTCGGCCGCGCGTACGTTCGGGAATTCGCGTATCTAGCTAATTTGCATACTCAATGCGGATTTCGTCGGAAGCGCCACCTAGCGGTCCAAAAAAAAAAATGCACTTAAGATCCGACGGCGTAAGAGGCTTACGCCTGTCGGATCTAATGGATATCTATGCGTAACTGATTCTAAGAATCAGGCGCAGAGATACGACGGCTCAACACAGAGATACCACGGCGTATCTGGAGATACGCCGTCGTATCTCGGTTGAGAATCTGGGCCTTAATGTGTGAATTTATCTGTTTGCTTGGAGTTGATCTCCAAATCAGGAAGACGTTTGCGGACGCGGAGGTGAAAAGAGGACACACTGCTCATCAACCCAATCATGGTTAAAGCCCTGAAAGTCTAGTGTCCCTCCATTCCCTCTTACTGATGTGCATTATAATGTAAGTAGACAGCAGCACAGAATTAATTTATCCTCATGACAAATGCTAACAAGAATGGAAGATGTAGATTCAGCGCTAGCAATAAGGAAGAAGTGGCGTGATGGCGTGGTTGGGGCTCAGTGGAATTCTCACACCTTTTTACCTCTGCGTGCCATGATTTGGAAATGGAAGGAAATGCCTCAAAATACTTTTACTTTCAGAGAAAATCCTTCTTCCTTCCATCGCACTTCAGCGCTCTGTGCTGGCGGAGCTGAGTACTGGCCACACCCCTCAGCATCATTTACTTCAACCAGACTTGCAGAGAAAGGAAAGGGGCGTGTCTGACCTGTCATTGTGTGCTGGGTTCAACTCTGGTGTCTAGTATACTGCATATTTAGAAACTCCACCCAACTGCTGTAACGGAAAGGGGAGGTAAGACTATGAAATGGAGGCTGTTATCGCAACATCTATCCAACTTTTTTTTCTAGTTTTCTGACTTTATCTTTTAAGATACCTAATCTTCATGCAAAGTCTTCCTTTTTGGCTATTGATATAACCAGGGCTTTTTTTCTCAAACAATAGGTGCTGGAACTTACCGTATTTATCGGCGTATACCGCACGCTTTTTTGCCTCAGGGGAAAATCGTGGGTGCGCGATATACGCCGATACCCGCTTCCCGCGCTTTGTTCGAACCACTGCGCCGACATATACCGAGCGCAGTACACTCGGGTATAGTCGGACAGGCTCGGCTCCTCTCGCGGTCACGTCCTGTGCGTCCTGTACGTCCTTTACGCAAGAGGAGCCGAGCCCGCCCGACTATACCCGAGTGTACTCCGCTCGGTATATGTCGGCGCAGTGGTTCGAACACAGCGCGGGAAGCGGGGATTGAGCGGGGATGGCCGCAGAAGGACGCCGGACCGGACGAGGCCGGCGATGGACACGATGGAAGACTGGCAGGACGATGGGCAAGACACCGATGAGGGGCATCCAAACTGTAAGTATTTTTAATTTTTTTTGCAGGAATCTTCCTTCAAGTTCGGGGGTACGCGCTATACGCCGGGGATGCGTTATAGCCCGATAAATACGGTAATCACAGCCCCACAAAACTACAAAACTCCTCCCCCTACACACACCCTCCAAATCACATCAAAAAGTGGGTGTGGTCAGTCCAATTTCATGGTAAGAGGGTCTTAAAGGGGCAGTAAATACCAGGATTACATTACATACAGAGTGTGTCACAGACTTCTGTGTTTACAAGTGATTGTGGTGAGCAGACACCAAAGTTCCCCCCTAAAAAAAAAGCCTTGGATATAACCATAGCTAGTAGAGATGGGCCAAACTTCCCCTCGGGCCCCCCGCCCCGGGTTTGGCTTGCGTCAGAACTCTTGAACATAGCAAAAGTTCCGACCTGAACTGCGAATCCCTATTAAAGTCTATGGGACCCGAACTAGAAAAATCAATTGTCCCCATTTTGAAGGCTTATATGCAAGTTATTGGCCATGATTATTGGCAAGTTATCAGACCATGATGGAAAAGGAGAAAACAAAAGGAGGGGCTCCAATAGTGAAGTAGGTAAGACTCAGGGGTGTTTATTAAAAGAAATAACTGTGCTTACATCAAGCGCAATAAAATCGTGCAGCAATGTTTAAAAAACGAGCGGCGTCCACAGCGCCAGCTTACGTCACTCCAGGTGTACGTCCGTCCAATCCCTACGCGTTACGACACGGGATCGCGTGTCTTCATCTGGGGACACATCCGCTCGTTTTTTAAAAACATTGCTGCACGATATTATTGCGCTTGATGTAAGCACAGTTATTTATTTTAATAAACACCCCTGAGTCTTACCTACTTCACTATTGGAGCCCCTCCTTTTGTTTTCTCCTTTTCCATCAGGGTCTGAGTACTGTCTGGACTAGCTGAGGAAACATACACCCGTTCTGAAGGAGGATTGGCTGTGATCATCCATTGAGGACTGCCAGGGAGGCTTATACTAGATGCCCTTTATTATTAGCCTGGAGGTAAGAGTCCTGTGATCCCAGGGAGGGATGTGTGTATTCATTTGTCTACAAATCCTGATCTGATTAAGTGGAGATTCAGCAACAACAGCAGTTTCATTTGGCAGCTTCTCTTATTCATTCATTATAGGACTATTTTGCACGTCACCACTTTACCATTCCCTATTGGTATTGGTGATATTATCACTCATTAATTTAATATTTTTGGGACTTTTTTTGCACTTGCATTTTTGGCTTCATCCCTACTGAGCTTGCGAGCTCTCTTATTATTATTATTATTATTATTATTCATCATCCATTATTTAGTATTCACTCACTATTTTGATTTTGTTTTTTGTTTACACTTACCATGTTTGTGTGATACGTTGCGCAGAATCCCATTTATTATTGATTACTGTATTTTTGTATTGTAGACACTATTAGGTTTTGCTGCACTGTATTTATTTTGTTTAGGTTATTATTCATTAAGGGTTCGTAGTAGCGCAAAAGCACTTATCACTTTAATAAAAAAAAAACGTCAAAGCTCAAAATCGCGCATAAAAACGTTCAAGTTGTGCATAAAAACCCGCCAAAATTGCACATAAAAACATGAAAATAACCACTGGAAAAATGCTCAAAGATGCTATGCTCAGGAGTAAAAGGAAGCCGGTATTTGTTGCAGCAGCTTCACATTTTAGAAAAGAAAGGGTGCAGGTAGACCGAATCCCGTCCTTCCTCTATAAACAACTTGGGAAAGATTTAGAAGTTTAAACCCTTCAATTGTGCGGGAACGAAGCGCTCCCAGGAGAGAAATGCTGTATCACAGAAGCCATTAGCTGTAATAATCCCCATGTCCTCATCATGTCCCCAGCAGTAAGTTGTGCTCCTCGTTTGGAGCCATTCCATCGCTGTATCTCAGTTAATGATAGACTTAGTTATCCGCTGTTGTATTACTTCACGGCCCACGGATCAGCGTCGCCTCTGACTGCAAATGACTCCCATCTTATTCTCAGGGTTGTTTACTAAAAACGGAATCAAAGACGTGAAAAGTCTTTAGATAGGCAGATCTTTTAGGCAGACACAAGGTCTGCCTGTCCTCAAAGTGATGGCCAAATGCTGCGAGAAACACTGCAATTACTCCAAACCCATCTCATTTTGAATATGAGCATTAGGAGGACAATTTCCTTCTCCTGATTGAACATCGGCTGGTGGTTTCCAGCATGGCAAATATGACTTTGACCGACCTCAGGATTGGTTGCGTGCTGCACCATACACTGCAATGTGATCATCAGGGATGGACTGGCCATTGGGACTACAGGGAGTTTCCCAGTGGGCCGGCTTCAGTGACAGCGGACTGCCGCCCCCCTCTGCTCCTCTGTCTCTCCCTTCCCGCAGCGCTCACCTCCTCTCCCTCCCCGCAGCGTTCACCTGGGGGAAACAGAGGACCAGAGGAGCAGGGGGAGGAGCAGGGGGGACGACAGAGGAGCATGGGGGGAGGGGACAGACAGCTGACTCAACAGCTATGGCCTGGGAGTTTCTCACTTCTGCCTAATCTTGTCCCATAAGGGGGGGCACCGAACTGATTCTTTGCCCCGGGTGAAATAATGTCTAGCTTCCCCACTGGTACTGCCTATAAGAGGACCAGTACCAGCCGTTCTACTCTAATAAAAGTAGAATGGCTAGTGGCTAGTGAAGGGGGAGAGGGGGCTTGGGTGGCTGGGGGGGGGGTGTGTGGGAGTTGCCCTGTTGCCATGGGAGAGACCTGTCAAAGTGGGCCAGTCTGGATGAAGTCCAGGGCCAAATTTCTGTCCCAGTCCAGCCCTGGAGATCATTGCTAAAGACTCTAAAAGAGGCCTCATCTCTTAAAAATAGTGCCTGGTGAATGGGTAGCCTAGAGCAGTGATGGTGAACCTTGGCACCCCAGATGTTTCAGAACTACATTTCCCATGATGCTCATGCACTCTGCAGTGTAGATGAGCATCATGGGAAATGTAGTTCCAAAACATCTGGGATGCCAAGGTTCGCCATCACTGGCCTAGAGGTATTCAGGCTTAGAATAGGCACCTACACTACATTACCAAAAGTATTGGGACACCTACCTTTACACGCACGTGAACTTTAATGGCATCCTCGTTGTCATGCCTTTGGCCTATAACAGGGATATGCAATTAGCGGACCTCCAGCTGTTGCCAAACTACAAGTCTCATGATGTATAGCGAGACTCTTACAGCATCAAGCATGACACCCAGAGGCATGATGGCATGATGGGACTTGTAGTTTGCCCCCCCAAAAAAAAATTGAGCACTAGCCGCCACTGGTAACTATGGGGTAGATTCAATAAGATTTGCGCAGTTTTTACGTAGGCGCAGGGCACCGTCTTTGCCCTGCGCCCCCGCAAATTATCTGCGCTACCCTCGATTCACGGAGCAGTAGCTCCGTAAATTACGTGGGCGCTCCGGCAAAATGCCAAGCGTAAGCGCGCGCAATTTAAATGATCCCGTAGGGGGCGGGAATCATTAAAATTAGGCGCGTTCCTGCGCCGAGCGTAGGGCGCATGCTCCGTCGGGAAACTTTCCCGACGTGCATTGCGGCAAATGACGTCGCAAGGACGTCATTTGCTTCAAAGTGAACGTGAATGGCGTCCAGCGCCATTCACGATTCACTTACGCAAACGACGTAAAATTTTAACTTCGCGACGCGGGAACGACGGGTATACGTAACATTGGCTGCCCCTGCTAATAGCAGGGGCAGCCTTACGCGAAAACCGCCGTACGGAAACGACGTAAACTGCGTACGCAGGGCTCGCGTAACGTTGTGAATCGGCGTTAGTAGGCAATTTGCATACTATACGCTGACCACAATGGGAACGCCCCCTAGCGGCCAACGTAAGAATGCAGCCTACGATATGAATGGCATAAGAGCCTTATGCTAGTCATATCTTAGGCTGCCGTGGGCGTAACGAGGTTCCTGAATCAGGAGCATTCGTAACGCCGGCGCAAGTAAGCAATTGCGCTGCGTAACTATGGTTACGCAGACGCAATTGCTTCTTGAATCTAGGCCCTTGTATCTTTATTTATGCATTTTGAGACAGATTCTCTTTAAAAAGAAAAACATACCGTGTAAGAAAATCAAAACTCTGAATAATTATTAATTAACATGTCAAATAGTAATTGTACCACCCACTGTTCAGTTTATTGATTGCTGATCTCATCCTAAATGGTTCTAGGACTACATTGGCGCTTTGGGAAATATGTTGTGTTCACTGAGATTCCCCCTAAAAGCTGACATACATAGTCATTATTTAGACAATTACAACTCATCAATGCAGACAAATTACTTTTAATGAGTAATAATGAGTAGTGTGCTTTATTGAACAAAAGATAAAATGAACATTTTCCCAGGTGACACTGCAAGGCACTCTGGGAAAACATTTCACACCTCCTTGGCCTTTTTTACTCTTTTTTTTTTTTTTATGTTTTGTGTTGTTGCGCAGTCCGGCCGGCGCGGGAGCGCGCCTAATTTACATGGGAATCGCCCCCATTTGAAGAGGAACGCCTTGCGCCGGCGGAATTTAAGTTACACAGCCGAAAATGTCTAGGTAAGTGCTTTGTGGATCGGGCACTTAGGTAGAAATTTTAAGGCAGTGTAACTTAAATGGGAATTTCTACGTTACGCCGGATCTTTGTGGATCTGGCCCTCTCTTCTTACCTTTCTATAGTTTGGCTATTTTTATATTAAAGTCGGCCACCAGGCAAACAGCTAAAATATATAAATTATAGACATTTTATAGCAGAAAGTACAAAAAAAAATTCCACAAATTTTGGTCTTTTCATTTATATCGCAAAAAAATAAAAGCCCCAGAGGTGATCAAATACCACCAAAAGAAAGCTCTATTTGTGTGAAAACTATTATATAAAGTTAGTTTGCATACAGCATTGCAATCGGTAGTTAACCACTTCAGCCCCGGAAGGTTTTACCCCCTTAATGACCAGGCCATTTTTTTGTGAAACGGCACTGCGTTACTTTACCTGACTGACTGTGCGACTCTTTACCCAAATAAAAAAAAAAAATCCCCAGGAAAAGGAGCTTTGTTTTGGTGGTATTTGATCAACCTATGCGGTTTTAATTTTTGGCGCTATAAACAAAAAAACTGTGAAAATTTTGGGGAAAAAAAAAACAATTAGCCAGATTCAGGTAGACGTGCCTAATGTTAGGCAGGCGTAGCGTATCTCATATGCACTACGCCGCCGTAAGTTAGAGA
Organism: Rana temporaria; assembly: GCF_905171775.1. Taxonomy (NCBI): domain Eukaryota; kingdom Metazoa; phylum Chordata; class Amphibia; order Anura; family Ranidae; genus Rana; species Rana temporaria. The sequence continues at coordinate 13,765,390 of NC_053499.1, read as the reverse complement.
GGCAAGTGCTGTATTCACAAAGCACTTGCATCCTAAGTTACGGCAGCGTAGCGTAAATGTGCCGGCGTAAGCGCGTCTAATTCAAATTGTGAAGAGGTGGGCGTGTTTTATGTAAATAAAGCATGACCCCACGTAAATGAAGTTTTTTAACGAACAGCGCATGCGCCGTCCGTGGACGTAACCCAGTGCGCATTCTCCAAATTACGCCGCAAAGACTCATTGCTTTCGACGTGAACGTAAATTACGGCCAGCCCCATTCACGGACGACTTACGCAAACACCGTAAATTTTTTTTAATTCAACGCGGTTCCGACGTCCATACTTAACATTGGCTGCTCCATCTTTTTGGTGGTTTATCTTTACGCCTGAAAACGCCTTACGTAAACAGCGTATCTTTACTGCGACGGGCAAGCGTACGTTCTTGAATAGGCGTATATCGCTGATTTACGCGTTCTAGGCGTAAATCAGCGTACGCGCCCCTATCGGCCAGAGTAAACAGACAGCTAAGATACAACGACAATGACCCAAAACATACCACCAAGGCAACAAAGGAGTGGCTCAATAAGAAGCAGATTAAGGACCTAGGCACTCTCCAGACCTTAATCTCATAGAAAATTTAGGGAGGGAGCAGAAACTTTGAGTTGCCAATGACAGCCAAGAAACCTTAAGAATTTAGAGAAGATCTGTAAAGAAGAGCGGACCAAAATCCCTCCTGAGATGTGTGCAAACCTGATCACCAACTACAAGAAATGTCTGACTTCTGTGCTTGCCAACAAGGGTTTCTCCACCAAGAGGACCAGAGGAGTATCGTTTTCCATGTGACAGTTGGATGATCCTTCCTGCTAGAGCTGCACGATTCTGGCCAAAATCAGAATCGCGATTTTTTTGCTTAGAATGAAGATCACGATTCTCTCACGATTCTCACGGCGTAAAATCTTTTACATTTATACAAAAAAAAAAAAAAAACGGGCTAACTTTACTGGCTAGTTTTTTTTTTTTATTCATTAAAGTCATTTTTTTCCAAAAAAATTGCATTTAAAAAGACTTCTGCGCACATACAGTGCAACATAAAATATTGCAACAACCACCATTTTATTCTCTAGGCTCTCTACTAAAAAATGTTATAATGTTTGGGGGTTGTAAGTAATTTTCTAGCAAAAACAATAATGATTTTAGCTTGAAAAGAGCTGTCAGAAAAAGGTTTGGAGTTTAGGTGGTTAAACGTTCCCTAATTTACATACGGAAGTTTATTCCTTTGATGTAAAAGTCAATGTGATACAATGTTTAGACTTAACTTTCCACTGATAAAGAATGCTTTCAAAACTTGGCAGGCTGCCCAGACTTGGCAGATTGCCCAGACTTTGACTTTTGGCTGAGAGCAGAGAGGAAATTCTTTGCATACCAAAGTGCAGAGAGAAAATTATTTTCATGTCAAAGATCATGAAACCCTGTGTCAAGAATCGCAACAGGAAAAAGATCGCGATAACGATTCTTGACGAATAATCGTGCAGCTCTACTTCCTGCTCTTTGTATGCTGAGGAATAACCGTGGATGGAGCATATGAGATTTATGAGCCCCTTTTGACCACCCGTAATAGGTGGTCAACACTCTCTGGAAAGAGTACATCCAAACTTTCGGTGGTGGTTTATTCACATGGTTTAGGAGAGAACAAGAACTTCTGCACATATTCATACTGTGAAGTCATTTCATTGGTGCCGTTTTGAAGACACATGGACTAATTTAACATTTTTCATTTATTAGTTTTATATTCAAGCGCAACACATTTGTTTTTATTTACTTGTTTATGTGATTATATCTCACGTCAGTGGTGCTGCTATTTACACGTTTAGTTATTCACGAGCGCCGTTTTTCTTGTTTTTCACTTTCTCCACCAAGTACTAAGTCATGTTTTGCTTGGGGATCAAATACTATTTTACTCACTGGACTGCAACTGAATTCATAACATTTGTATCGTGTGTATTTTCTGGATTTTTGGTTGATTTTCTGTCTCTATCATTTAAAACACATCTATGATAAAAAATTATAAACCCTTCATTTCTTTGTAAGTGGGCAAACTTACAAAATCTGCAGGGGATCAAATAATTATTTTCCCCACTGTACTTACCTGCCTAACTGCCCTTGGAAGACGCCACGTACGACGAAACATGTCAAGCGGAGATACGCGCTGATGTTGTCACGCCTCACATGACCCCGGAAGCACGGGCGTTCGTTTGCATTTGAAATTATTTGTCGGCAAGTGTTTTTTTTTTTTTAAGTGTATTTTGTGCGTGTACTCGAGAGAGGAGCCGGACTGCAGGAGTTGGGAGTAGGCAGGCCTCCCCCAGAGGCAATCTGCCACCTTTCTCCATGCCCCGGGTGGCAATGGTGGGTGTGTGAGGGGGTCCTCCCACACAGCCCACCCTACCTGCTCCGTTTGAAACCCAACGGGGCAGAGGGACTCCCTATAAGGGAGTGAGAGGATCTAGCCCGCTAAAACCAGCCCTGTTAGTCCTTCGCCTCTCTTTTTTAGAGACCGCGTGGTCAAAGTGCGTGCATGTTAACTCAATTTCGAGTGCGTGTAAGTGTGGTGGTTTTTGTGGGAGGGGGGTGTTTTATGTTTTTATACATTTAAACTGGATTTTTTTTTAGGGTGGACGGCCGGTGGTTATCGAGCGAGGAGGATGCTTGGAGTTCACTATATCTAGCAACCCGATCTATCTTAGACCCCGCAGAGGGCTATATCTGCAGGCATAGGTGACCTCGCGACAACAGGAGGTCTACTCCTTCCGGTAAGAGTCTCCACTCCTCCCGATGTGTGTCCCACGGAGAGATTTAACCCTTCTTCCTTCGGTGGTGGCGGAAACTTTGAACTTCTCCATTCTTCTCAGATTTTTTATCATCTCAAGATTTGATTTACTTGACACCTTCTATTGACATTGTTCTCAAGACTCACTATTTTTCTTTTTAGAGACATTGTCTCATTAATCATCTGTATTTCACATTTTTTGATTATTATATTAGGGCTGTGGAAATTAAAGATTTATTCCTTGATCAATCTTAAATTTTTTTGATCGATCAAAATTCTTTTGATCGGTACTAGTGGTGCAACGGATCGTAAATGATCTGTGATCCGAACGGGTCACCATATGCGGATCAGCACACGACGTGATCCGCGGAGCTCCGCTGCTGCCTCGGCCACAGGAAAGGCCGCTCCTGGAGCGTCGGCCATCTTGGTCCACCCGGCAGCGGCCTAGGTGAGCCTAGAGCGGCACGCTGACATCCTCAACCGGCCTCAACTGCTCGTGTTTGGCCGGCTTCTCTGGTAAGACTAAGCAAGCACTAATCTTCCTATACAGTGGGGGAGATGTGGACCATATTACAGTGGGGGAGATGCCTGTGGATATTACAGTGGGGAGATGTCTGTGGATATTACAGTGGGGGAGATGTCTGTGGATATTACAGGGGGAGATGTCTGTGGATATTACAGTGGGGAGATGTCTGTGCATATTACACCGGGGAGATGTCTGTGGATATTACAGTGAGGAGATGTCTGTGGTTATTACAGTGGGGGAGATGTCTGTGGATATTACAGTGAGATGTCTGTGGTTATTACAGTGGGGGGAGATGTCTGTGGATATTACAGTGGGGGAGATGTCTGTGGATATTACAGTGGGGGGAGATGTCTGTGGATATTACAGTGGGGGAGATGTCTGTGGATATTACAGTGGGGGAGATGTCTGTGGATATTACAGTGGGGGAGATGTCTGTGGATATTACAGTGGGGAGATGTCTGTGGATATTACAGTGGGGAGAGGTCTGTGGATATTACAGTGGGGAGATGTCTGTGGATATTACAGTGGGGAGATGTCTGGATATTACAGTGGGGGGGAGGAATGTCTGTGAATATTACAGTGGGGGGAGATGTCTGTGGAAATTACAGTGGGGAGATGTCTGTGGATATTACAGTGGGGGGAGATGTCTGTGGATATTACAGTGGGGGGAGATGTCTGTGGATATTACAGTGGGGGGAGATGTCTGTGGATATTACAGTGGGGGAGATGTGGATATTACAGTGGGGAGATGTCTGTGGATATTACAGTGGGGAATGTGTGGATATTACAGTGGGGGAGATGTGGATATTACAGTGGGGGAGATGTGGATATTACAGTGGGGGACATGTGGATATTACAGTGGGGGTGATTGTGGATATTACAGTGGGGGTGATTGTGGATATTACAGTGGGGGGGAGATGTCTGTGGATATTACAGTGGGGGGAGATGTCTGTGGATATTACAGTGGGGGAGATGTCTGTGGATATTACAGTGGGGGATGTGTGGATATTACAGTGGGGGAGATGTCTGTGGATATTACAGTGGGGAGATGTCTGTGGATATTACAGTGGGGACTATATATGGTGGTGATCCGAAAAATGTATGTGCGCTATAATTAATCATTATTCGATTAATCAATTTAAAAAAAAATTGATTATTCGAACACGAACATTTTAATCAGTAACAGCCCTAATATTATATACATTGTATTGTATTGTCTTAAGGATATACACTCTTTGGTGATTTATCATTTTAGGATTTATATTTACATTCTATATACTTTATTAGCGCAACTTTTTCCATTTACCTTATCAGCACTGACAATATCCTATTTTCATAGTGGTTGTGCTGGTATCAAGTGATTCACCCAAGTCATATGCCAAACCAGTGGTTACGTCATCCCACCAGTTCCCTCCCATAACTAAAATATAATCCCTTCCAGTTAATGGTGGAGCCCTAGGTACTGTAGCAGTTAATCGCATGCAGCTCCCCCAGGCAGTTTCTGCCCGGTGACACAGATGTTACAGTGTCCGGGGAAAGAGAGGGGGCTCGCGCTTTGCAGATTTACATTTCTGTCATGTTAATAAATAAGCTATGAAACAGCCGACTGCTCTCCAATTGCTGGTTTGGAGTTATTTACACTCTAATCCTTTTGCTTTCAGCTGACACTGGACAGGAATGAGAATGACCATGGAGCCCAGTATCAGGAGGCTGGGGGATGTGAAGGAGCCAATTTGCAGGGTTCCACTTGGCTAGTTTTCTTCATTTGACTCCTATTAGCTCCCATAATGTAGCTCTGCCATTAATCAGCTGCAAGAAATGCCAGGACAGGTGTATCTGGCCGACTTCCAGAGAGAAGGTGACTGCCTGCGCGTGTATCCTTCCCCGAAAGACAAAGGAAGGGAGAGGAGGCATGGAGGAATCAACAGAAAGAAGAAAAATAGAAACATATATAAGTTGTCGGAAACAACAATGTCTTATATTTACCAAAGTAGCCAAGGAAATGCTCCCCTAAATGTTTTCAAACCTAAAAAATGGTGGTCCTACCAGTGTCTTGGCATCTCCAGCACTTCCTGTGCTGACAATGCTAATCAGGAGCTGGAAATAACATATTAGTGTTGTCAGCCTTCCAGGCGTGTTCTCACACCTGGACTACAAGACACTGCCGGCGCATGGCGTGCCTACAGTTTAGTTACCAGCCTGTGACATCACAGGCTTGCATGCCCGGTGTCCTGCCCTGAATTTTATGACTGGATTTAAGACTTACTACTGTAAGTAGACCCCCCTATCGGTTTCAGCCAAGGAAGCTGCCATTTTTGCCTCTGTTTAACATACAACTGGGCTCTGAGGAAGAAGGCATCCCTTTGAAACGCATCAGCCAGCAGTGGTCCTCATGTCCTATCCTTTATCACCTCGAGACTGTTGTCATCAGGCCGATTGCCATCATCTAAAGTGGGGATATGCAACTAGAGGACCTCCAGCTGTTTCAGAACTACAAGTCCCATGAGGCATAGCAAGACTCTGACAACTACAAGCATGAAATCTGGGGACATATTTTATTTTTAACTAGTAATGGCGGTAATCAGCGACTCTCTGCCCGTCTCCGTCGCCGCCGCCCGCCTCACAGCCTGACAAGTTTTACTCTCCTGGCCCCGGCTACTACTGGGTGGGGAGCGGAGGAAGATCACTCTGCCAGGGAAGGCAAGGAGATAAGCAGGCAGGTGTCTGGCTGAGACTTGAGCCAAGGCAGAAGAACATGCGAGCGAAGCTGAATGGGCATTCAACCAAAACTGAAGAATGATTCCCTCCACTCCGACCAGCACATGATCATCAGAAAGGGGCCCAGATAATGGAAAAAAATACACCCCCCCTAAGATTTTTTATTCTGCACTGACTGTCTTCGAAATTGCCCCAGCCCCTGATCTGGGGACAAAAGCGGGGACAGACTTGGTCTGGGGACAGCGTCCTCAATCCGGGGACTGTCCCTGGAAACAGGGGATGTCTGGTCACCCTACCCTACTCTTACTTAGCATATTTGCCAAGTTACTTCCCTAGTCAATGACTTGCAGAGTCCTAAGTGAATGTTGATCTTGAGAAACCTGTCGTCCTAATTCAGGTTAGTCTGCGTTATGAACTGCCCATCCACAGATTTTCTGCCAAGGTTACGCTCTGTTCCTACAAGGTCAATAGATGCTCCAATCATGCTCCATCGTAAGAAACATCTGTGGCCCTGACAGGACAAGATAACACGGCAGAGTAATGGAGGGAAATCAGATTTCATCGAGAGATAATCCAAAATGAATGCCTTACAGCTAAATTCATCATCTTCCGAAAGGTCAGCACTGAAAAGGTTTGCAAATTAAAGACTTAAAGGGACTTTGTGGTTCAGGATTGCCATGCAACCCCCTGCATGCTGCATAGCGGGCAGGCATCACTCCGTAGCTTTCGACGCGTCTCTTGATCATGGAAATCATTTTCAACTTAAGCAAACCTGTCACTGTCCTGCGCAATTCAAACTGAGTATTTGATGAAACGGAATTCTTAAGCGGAGGTTACCCTCGGGGGAAAACTACATGTCAAGAATAGCAGTATTTCCACAGATAAAAGCAGCTACAGTTCAAATTTTCTTACCAAGCCTTGTCCTGCCGTTTCCCATTAGGGACTAATGCGATGGAAAGACTCCGTGGCCAATATAAAAGCTTATTGGTTAGGAGGGGGCGGGACCAAGTTCAATTTACAAGTGAAATGGGAAGATTTACAGTTAACGTAATTACCTGCAATCTTCACTTTTGGTGTCCTCTGTTGAAATATTTGTTCATGAAATGCTCAGTATGGCCTATCAAACAAGAGTACAAAGTACAAATGCAAAACAACAATTGTAATTAAACAAAACTAATGAATAAAAGCCACGATTCTCCTTTATGATACAGAGCAGGGGTGTCAAATTCAATTTCATTGTGTGCCGCATCAGCATTATGATTGCCCCCAAAAGGGCCAGTTGTATCTGTAAGATTAGATGTCCAGCGCATCCCCTTCCCTTGCATTAGATGTCAAGAGCCCCCCCACCATCAGAAGTTGGGTCCCCGCTCTCCCTTACATCACAGTGCACCCCCCTTTCCTTATGCTGCTGCTGGGAAGAAGCTGGATGCATTGCTTAAAAGCAGAAAGTAAGGGTCGGAAGTAGGACCAGAGGAGGGCTGGAGCTCTCCTGCAGCTGCAGGAGAGGTCAAAGGGCCACATGAAATGGCCCGGAGGGCCGGATTCAGCCCACGGGCCTTGTGTTTGACACCTGTGATATAGAGCACAGTATACGATACATAAATAGAAAAATAGAATTGCGCTAAATCTAGAGTTAATTTTTTTTTCAATGTCCACCAGTGCTTGAAACTATGGGCTTATTCACAAATGTATGATAGTAAAGTCCATCCACCATCTGCAACGTGCAGATTCTACCACCAGATGATATGATTTTCTCCTTACCAGAGCCACATGATCTCCCGTTACAGAGGATCAAAAGGTGCCTATAGTTAAACCACAGCCTGGGTCTTTCTCCAAGTATGTGTGTACATCTATCTCCAGGGTACCTCTTGCTCGCTCATGTGAATGTATGGATGGTTTTCTAAAAGCTAAAAAAAAGCTCCATATAGTATAAAACCTTTAACCTATTTATTCATAACATAAAATGTTGCACTTACAGCATCCGTATTAATAGAAAGCCTTAAGTCTGGTGTGTCGGCCGGCGCACATCCAGACAAACCCGTCCTTCCAGGACACAAATGAAAATATGAGGTGACGTCAGCACGTCGCTCCAACCTACGCGTTTCGTCAGAGATGATGTCATTCAGGGACAACAATTTAGATACAAACAAGCACTGTTTGTATCTAAATCCACCAAAAAAACTATACAATATTTTTTAAAGAGCTGCCATATATTTATATCTGTTTGTATCGCGCCTAAGATGGGCTAAGGGTCATTGCAAACTAAATTGCATTCAAGCAGGAGAAGATGCATGTGCTCTATTTTCTTTTTATTTATTTTTATTTAAAAAAATGTTTCTTGAACTTTTGCTTAAAAAAATATATATATTTTTTTATCATGGTAGGAAATCGGAAGTGACGTCATGACATTGCTGCTGACCTCCAAGGGCATAGATATGAGTGGCTCTTCATATCCAGCTACCGCCAGCGCCGTATTTCTCCCAGGCTTCACTGATCAGTCAGGTAAACCCAGGAACAACCAGGAAGCAGCCCCTCCCAACTCTTCTAAAAGTGATCCTGCGGGGAATCTGCCCATGGGACCACTTTTATCTGAAAGAGAATCGCCTATAGTTAAAAAGAAAATACCGGGATTATGGCAACTAGCTGCTGCCATAACCCTTTTTTTTTAACTATAGATCGGTCAGCAAGTGGCTTTAAATGCAATATCAATGCATAAATGAAGAATGTATGAACCAAAATTCAGCAAAGATCGGTATTTACGAAGGGGACCACTCATGGGGTGTGCGACAGGAGTGACTTTGGGTGGGGGGGTTTGTGGAACTCAGCTTTCCTTGGAGAGCTCTGGAAACTCCATGTCCAGCTTCCCTGACCCCTGAATGAGAACCCCACTATGATCGGTGCTATTCAGACTCAATGTTGTATATATGTATATATTGTATATTGTCTCATTTTGATGTGTACTCTTTGCTTTGTGGGGTGTGACTGTATTCTATTGTTCTATTGTGGCTGCCTGCCTCAACTATTATGGAATGTATAAGTGTGTTTGCTGTGAGGAAAGAGGGAGGGGCACTCCTCCAGCAGCCCCCCCTACTGATAAGACTGTTTACTGATGAGAAGTTTGAACACACCTACCCTGTGTATCCATTGTCATTGGATAGTTTAACCTGCCCTTTTTTTTAAGGGATGGGGGAAAGAGTCTCTGAGTTATTTTATCTGTTGTGTCCACGTGTGATACTAAATCAGTTGTTGTTTGCCACTCTACACTGGTGTTGTCTGGTGACTGGGTGGGCTAAATAGTCTTGGATAGCGCTGGTTCTGGACAGAGGAAGCATTGACGGCGGACATGGGTTCGTCACAGGGTGACAGCAATAATTAATGAAAAAGAGACCTGGAGTACTCAATGGAAGGCCCATTGCACATCCCCTGGGTTCCGGGGGCCAAGCAAAACTCCTGAATTATTCCTAGACCATTGTTGACTGGTATATGGGATTGTGGTTGAAACAAAAACCATGACTTAAGGTATAGAAAGAATAATAAAAAACTTTGATGGAATCTCAGATGTGGAAGACCATCTTCTCTTAAGCCTCGTACACACGAGCGAGGTACTCGACGGGCGAAACACATCGTTTTCCTCGTCGAGTTCCTTGTTAGGCTGTCGAGGAACTCGACAAGGCAAGTTTCTCCATTCCCGTTGAGGAAATAGAGAACTTGCTCTCTTTTTGGCTCGTCAAGTTTCTCGACAGTTTCCTTGACGAAAATGTACACACGACCGGTTTCCTCGGCAAAAAATATCTCCCATCGAGTTTCTTGCTGGTTTTTGCCGAGAAACTCGGTCGTGTGTACGAGGCCTAACAGACAAGGCTCCTCTCAGCTAAATCTTTTGTAAAAAGCTTCTGTGTGTCAGAAAATCCCTTTGTGCAAAAAATAAAAAAATAAATACCTCAATTCATTACCTTTGAGGCTCCTTCTTCCAGGTGGCTGGAGACAAGGCTGAGATGAACAGCTTTCTGTAGCTGCCTCAGTTGAAATCTTACATTTTGATGACCAAGACATTTCTTTCAACTGGAGTCAAGCTTATTTTTAAGGGGCAACTTCGGGCTAGGAGGAAGATCAATCCGGGAAACGCTATCGAGGAAACAGCATGGCTTTGCCGGTCGGGAAGTCCACTCAATTTACCTTTAATCTGCTTTTCATATCATTCTTTAGAGCCGTAGGTGTGAGTAGGCACAAAGAGTTTGCACATGAGGATGAAGGCAGGAGACAGACTTTAATTAGGTGCAGAAATGAATGTGGGTTTAGAGGTTATTGTTAGTGTTAGACGTTTGCAGTAAAAGATTTTCATTGCACATATTTTTTGCATCATGGAAAATGGTGAGAGAAATTGTAGATATTGTATCAACAGCATTATAGGCGTGATCGTTTAATGTTCATTGTGATAGTACCATTTTAATCTTGATAACACTGAAGCTGAACCCCGACCAAACAACTAAATACACAGATAAAAATACATAGAAGGGAGCTGTTTTATTTGCCAGAGGTTTTTTTTATTTTTGTTTATCCAGTTCTGAGATTTATACAGCCTTATAGCATGCCTCTAGTCCAGTGTTTCTCAACCTTTTTTCAGTTAAGGCACCCTTTAAAATTATGGACAATCTTGAGGCACCCTCCAAAATTATGAACAGTCTTGGGGCACCCTTTGAAATTATGGACAATCTTGAGGCACCCTCAAAAATTATGGACAGTCTTGGGGCACCCTTCAAAATTATGGACAATCTTGAGGCCCCCTTCAAAATTATGAAAAGTCTTGGGGCACACTTCAAAATTATGAACAGTCTTGGGGCACCCTTTAAAATGATGGACAATCTTGAGGCACCCTCCGAAATTATGAACAGTCTTGGGTCACCCTTCAAAATGATGGACAATCTTGGGGTACCCTTTAAAATTATGGACAGTCTTGGGGCACCCTTCAAAATTATGAACAATATTGAGGCACCTTTCAAAATTATGGACAGTCTTGGGGCACCCTTTGAAATTATGGACAATCTTGAGGCACCCTCCAAAATTATGAACAGTCTTGGGGCACCCTTTAAAATGATGGACAATCTTGTGGCACCCTTTAAAATTATGAACAGTCTTGGGGCACCCTTTAAAATTATGGACAATCTTAAAGCACCCTTTAGAATTATGTACAGTCTTGGGGCACCCTTTAAAATGATGGACAATCTTGAGGCACCCTTTAAAATTATGGTCAGTCTTGGGGCACCCTTTAAAATTATGGACAATATTGAGGCACCCTGAAGAATTATGGACAGTTTTGGGGCACCCTTTAAAGTTATGGACAATATTAAGGCCCCCTTCAAAATTATGGACAGTCTTGGGGCACCCTCCAGATATGTTTGCTTTCAGCAGGCAATTCCCTGCACAGTATAAACAATCATAGCGGCTGTTTCACTGCTTGATTGCTTTTACCCGATCCAGTGCTTCTCCGGTGCTTCGTCCGGTCTCACCAGTGCGATTGGAAATCCAGAGAATGAACCCGCCGGCGGCGGAAGTTTCCTATAGAGCTGACCAAGGACCAGATGGTCCCTGGCCATCTCTATGACCTTCGCATGCAGAAGCGAACACATACGTAGGTCGTGTCCACATATGTAAATGACATTTAAGTCACACATGTGAGGTATCGCCGCGAACATGAGAGTCAGAGCAATAATTTTAGCGCTAGGCGTCCTCTGTAACTCTAACCTGGTAACCTGTAAAAAAAATTAAAGCAAAAGCCTATGGAGATTTTTAAGTACCAAAGTTTGGCGCCGTTCCATGAGTGTGCACAATTTTAGCTAGTTGCCAAACAGCCGCCGCAGTTGTACTGTGGCAGGATGGCAGTGCGAATCACCATCATTGTACGTCGACCGCTTTAAGAAGCTATAGGGGACATGCGCATGGTGGCCACGATGTCTGCTGACCACCCACAATCGCTCCTCAGAGAGCCAGAATAGGAATCTGTCACTGTAAACAGACAGATCCCTGTTCTGACAAGGCAGTAGAGGGAGATCTGCTCTTCCTACTGATCAGGAACAGCGATCTCTCTTCTCCTCAGTCAGTCCCCTCCCCCCACAGTTAGAAACAACTTCTTGGGGAACACTTAACGTCTTGATCGCCCCTAGTGTTAACCCCTTCCCTGCCAGTGACATTTATACAGTTATCAGTGGCTATTTTTAGCTCTGATCGCTGTATAAAAGGCAATGGTCCCAAAGAAGTGTCAAAAGTGTCCGATCTATCAGCCGCAATGTCGTAGTCCCGCTAAAAATTGCAGATCACCGCCATTATTAATAAAAAAAAAAAAAATAATAAAAATAATTCTATCCCCTGTTTTGTAGACGCTATAACTTTTGCGCTGACCAATCAGTATTCGCTTATTGCGATTTTTATGTAGAAGAATACATATTGCCCTAAAAAATAAAAAATATTGTATTTTTTTTTCAGAATTGTCACTCTTAGTGCAAAAAAAAAAAACCACAGAGGTGATCAAATACCACAAAAAAAAGCTCTATTTGTGGGAAAATTCCTGTAAAAAATTGTTTTAGTACTTACAGTTTTGGTGTCTTGCGCGGCGTCGGGTCCGGCGTCCGTCTGCGGCTTCGGTGGTGTCCTCCCGGCTTCTCCTGCGCTGTCTCCCCGTCGAATCGCTGCTTCCTGCGCTCAGTTTGAATGCCTGCGCCGACATATATGCTCTGTGACGTTTATGCGTGAGCACGAGCCTGGCCGAATGTAGCCGAGTGTACTCCACTCGGTATATGTTGGCCAGGCATTCAAACTGAGCGCGGGAAGCAGGTATCGGCGTATATCGCGCACCCACGATTTTCCCCTTATTTTAAGGGGAAAAAAGTGCGCGATATACGCCAATAAATACTGTACATAATGTTTGGGGGTTCTAAATAATTTTCTAGCAAAAAAAATATGATTTTTTACATGTAGGAGAGAAGTATCAGAATTGGCTTTGGAGGAGGCAAGTGGTTAATTTCATGTTTAGGGTGTCGTTGTCTCTTTACAACAACCCTTTTTACTTTTCTTGTCTTTAATTGCTTTGACAAGAGAACCTATTGCTGCTAGCAGTCCTAGTAAATTAATAATTCTATTTACTTAGCAGTGACTCCCGACATTGATATTTTTTTCACCCGTGACTATTAAACGTGTTTTTTGTTTTTAAACTTTTATTTTTTATTTTTTTACAAATAGCTCTTTTTTTGTTTGGAGGAACCAGGTTTTTTTTTTTGTGTTAATTGTATAACCAATTAAACTTTGTAGTGCTGAACCGAATCATTCTGGTAAGTAATGATCTATGCACTGTGATGGAAGGCTCTGTAGTTTAAGCTTTTGCAGTGTTGCCCTCTTAGCAGAAAACAGTTGGCATCGAGCCACCCTGGCAATCAGAGGGATGTGTCTGATGAGTCTCAGCAGCCAATAATAGATTTTTAAACTCGGATAATGTTCTGGAACACAGGTAATTGCCAGACAAGTTTGACCCTGACAAGTATCTAAAGTAAATGGCAAAATACAAGCGTGTCAGCATATAATAATATAGTTTACATGACACAAAATGGTTGTTGCTGTATTGTTGTTCTCGGCGCATCGAGGCCTACGGGTAACTGACTGCGTTTTGTACTTTTTTGTACTTTTAAGAATTTTAATAAATAAATAAATAAATAAATACAAAAGGCAGGATGTATTTCAGTTTGGCTGCCTTGGTAATTGAATTGTATAAATATTTAAAGCCTAGTTAACATTGCATAGGTATACATTCTATACAGTCAGATAGTCATTGGGGTTGATTTACTATAAACTGGAGAGTGCAAAACCTGGTGCAACTCTGCATAGAAACCAATCAGCTTCCAGTTTTGATTTTTTTTTTTTGTCAAAATTAGACATGTCCAAAAGTTGTTCAGTTTCATAAAAAAAAAATTGGGGTGGGGTCATTTGTTATGATCGCAATTCGTAAATCCAAAAATTCTTAAATTTGAAAAAAATCATAAATTCGCAAATTAGAAATTTGAAAACCAGAAAATTTGAAAATCAGTAATAACTAACTAATAATAACTTAAAGGGGTTGTAAAGGTACATTCTATGCATTAAGGTGAAGAAAAATCCGAGGACTAGCGCCCCCCCTTCCCCCGAGCCCCTGTTTACTTATCTGACCCCTCGAAAGTTCCGCCCCGTGATTGATAGCAGTGCAGCCATTGCCTCCCGCTGCTGTCAATCAAATCAATGACGCAGCGCGCCGGGGGGCAGGGCCGAGTGATACAGTTGGTGGCTATAGCCGCCGGCTGTATCACGTGAGTGCGCCTGCAAGAACTAACCCCCATGGGAGAGAGCTTGCATGAATGTGGATAGTTCCTGCAGGGAGGAGCCCAGACAGCTGCCGAGGGACCCCAGAAGACCAGGATCGGGGGCCACTCTGTGCAAAACGAGCTGCACAGTGGAGGTAAGTATAACATGTTTGATATTTTAAAAAAAAATGGGAACCTTTAGTGTCCCTTTAACTATTACTTACTATTCAATTTTAGGTATTGGAATTTCCTTTCAAATTTGACTGTTAGTGAAAGTAATAAATACAAATTTATCCCAAAATTCCACTTCGCTTTGGAGAGATTTCTTCTCACATCCTAATCTGTTTTTGTGACAGAAAGTGAAAAAATGGTTTTATGTATCCCCTACTCCAGGGGTTTTAAACTCAATTTCATTGTGGGCCGCATCAGCATTATGATTGCCCTCAAAAGGGCCGGTTGTATCTGTAAGATTAGATATCCAGCGCATCCCCTCCCCTTACATTAGATGTCAAGAGCCACCCCACCATCAGAAGTTGAGTCCCTCCACTCTCCCTTATATCACAGTGTACCCCCCTTTCCTTATACTACTGCTGGGAAGAATCTGGATGCATTGCTTCAAAAGCAGAAAGTATGGCCTGGAGTAGGACCAGAGGTGGGCTGGAGCTCTCCTGCATCTGCAGTAGAGGTTCGAGGGCCACATGAAATGGCCTGGAGGGCCGGATTCGGCTTGCGGGCCTTGTGTTTGAAACCTGTGCCCTAATCTGTCTAAAACAAAATAAAACTCAGTCAGTCCCTGGCTCTCTTCTCTGCCCCTCCAGTAGACATGTGTACTGCCGAAAAATGTGTTCGTTTTCGTTTCATTTGTTTGTTTTTCGGGTCATTCGTTATGATCGCAATTCGTAAATTTGTAAATTCTAAAATTCGTAAACTCATAAATTCGTAGGTTCGTAGATTCGTAAATTCATAAATTCGTTGATTCGTAAATTCATAAATTCGTAGGTTCGTAGATTCGTAAATTCATAAATTCGTAGGTTCGTAGATTCGTAAATTCATAAATTCGTTGATTCGTAAATTCATAAATTCGTAGGTTCGTAGATTCGTAAATTCATAAATTCGTAGGTTCGTAGATTCGTAGATTCGTAAATTCATAAATTCGTAGGTTAGTAGATTCGTAAATTCATAGGTTCGTAGTTTCGTAGATTCGTAAATTCATAAATTCGTAGATTCGTAAATTCATAAATTCGTAGATTCGGAAATTCATAAATTCGTAGGTTCGTAGATTCGGAAATTCATAAATTCGTAGGTTTGTAGATTCGTAAATGGGTGCCAGTGATCTGGCACCCAGGCCTGCTGTGGTGGCCTGCAGTTCAACCAGGCAGGTGACCACAGCTGCTGAATTGGAGCCCACATCCTGCACAGCTTCCTTCAAGGTGGCCATGCTGTGTGCCATGTGGTCAATGTTCGTGGCAACTTCACCCAGATGGCAGGTCTGGCGGGCCTGGTCCCTTTTCAGGTGTTCAGGCAGAACGTCAGACACCCCCCTTGTCTTCCTAGACACCTTCCTGTGTCCAGAAGTGGCTTGGGGCTGTGGAGAAGGGGAGACTCTTGGGGGGGGGAGCCCTGTTGGGGGAGGAGCGGGAGGGGCTACCCGTGATGGTGGGTTGACTGGTCCCAGCCACAGGGGAAGACTCCTCCCAATGGAGCCTGACCTCATTCCCACTGGTCACCTCCTCCTCCTCCTCCTCAATCACCTCCTGAGGAGAGGTGTGGCCACTCCCTTCCACAGAGGACTCCTGGCTTGCCAGGGGGTCTGACTCAGACTGATGTCCGGGGGATGTTGTGGACTGGCCAGATGGCCCAGCACCCTCCTGCACATCTGTGGATGACACAAAACATTCACATGTTGGAGGATCCACACACTTGTCACATGTTCCCTTCCACCCCCACACATGCTACACACCAGATAGGAGATAAAACACACTTACCTGTCCTCAGGGCATCCTCAACTCCCTCCACTTGATGCCTGTGGAGGCACTGGGCAACCATCTGCTCCTCAGGAGTCAACAACAGGGTAGTTGCTGGTCCCCCTCCAGTACCCCTGGCATGAGTGCTCATCCTGGCCAGCTTACCTTTCACCAGGCGACGCAGGTCGTTGATTTTTTTTAAAATGTCATTTGGGGTCCTGACCTCACTCCCCAAAGCATTAACATCAGTGGCAATCAGCGCCAGGATCTCCTTCCTCCTGGCCTGTGTGGTATTGGCACTCTCTGCCCCATGAAGAAACCTATCATACTGGGCCATGGCCCTGATAATGACCGCCTTCTCCTGTAGGGAAAAATTTAGCTTCCTCTTCTTCTGAGCTGCTGGAGCAGACATGGCTCAAAAACAATCAGCTGCAAAGAAAATAACAAAAGTACCTTGCTTCAGGGGGGGAAACAAGCGGATGTACTTTTGCACTGGACGGGCACATGTCTGGGGGTATTTATGCCCTGGGCGTATCTCACTAATTACGCCGGGCCTAGTTCATATCTCACTGATTACGCCGGGCCTAGTTCTGAGCATGCGCAGAGAGGCGCTGAACATAGTCAGCCTCACGGCGCATGCGCCGTCCGTTCGGCCCTTCATTTGCATGGGGTCACGGCTCATTTTAATGAAACACGCCCACTTCCTTCCTACTTTCAATTACGCCGGCCTATATATGCGCTGATGTACGTGGATCTGCCCCAACGTTTTTTTATATCTTTTTTTTGGGGATATTTATTATAGCAAAAAGTAAAAAATATAGAATTTTTGTTTATAGCGCAACAAATAAAAACCGCAGAGGTGATCAAATACCACCAAAAGAAAGCTCTATTTGTGGGAAAAAACGGACGCCAATTATGTTTGTGTGCCACGTCGCACAACCGCGCAATTGTCAGTTAAAGCGGTGCCGAATCACAAAAACTGGCCAGGTCCTTTACCTGCATAACGGTCCGGGGCTTAAGTGGTTAAAGGACATCTGTTATAAGGGAAATACTGGGGCTAGCAATCCCAGTCAATCCACAATAGATACTTCAGTTTTATTTTTTCTTTGAAATCAAACTTTAAGAAATTCCTGTGTTGGAATGTTTTAGATTTTCCATTCCACTCACATAAAAGAACATGCATAAGGTAGAACCCCGAGCAACTATCTTTGTTCCTTAATTATATTTTTGGTGAAAAAAAATAATTGCCTGGACCTCAGCCTCCCCTTGTGTCCTCACTGTCAGGTGTCTGATACATCTGCTGCTCTTGGTGGACTTAAATAGGATCAGTGTCTTCAAAAAACGCAGCTTTTCCGCGGCATAAAATAATCAGTACAGCAATTAAACATTACAAGGTTTGCAGAAATAGCTCCAATGCTTTCTGGGAACTGGCTTAATAGACTGACATGTCATCTGTAACCTTTTTTTAATTAGCAAACTATTTATTTTCTCCATCAAGGTGCGCATATTAATGAACGAGACAGAAAGTAAAAATTCGCCATGTATCATATCGAAAAATGGTGCCCAGCGTCTAAATAAAAATGCTTTATTTCAGAAGTAGCAACCAATGGAACTTCAGAATTTGTCACACTTAAATGATTCGGATCATCAAACAGTTACACACAGATAACCCGAGTAAGTACAAAATGCAGTTTATAAATGATGATTTAATTTATTAACCACTTGCTCACTGGGCACTTAAACCCCCCTCCTGCCCAGACCAATTTTCAGCTTTCAGCGCTCTCACTCTTTGAATGACAATTACTCAGTCATGCAACACTGTACCCAAATTACATTTTTTATAATTTTTTTCCCACAAATAGAGGTATTTGATCACCTCTGCTGTTTTTATTTTTTTGTTAAAACAAAAATACAAAACCGTTTTATATTTTGTTATAAAATTTTGCAAACAGGTAATTTTTCTCCTTCATTGATGTATGCTGATGAGGCTGCACTGATGGACACTATTGGGCTGCACTGATGGACACTATTGGGCTGCACTGATGGGCACCGATGGGCTGCATATGATGGGCACCGATAAGGTGGCACTGGTGGGCACTGATAGGTGGCACTGAGAGGTGACACTGAGGCCCCGTACACACGACAGAGTTTCTTGGCAGAATTCAGCGAGAAACTCGGTCAGAGCCGGATTCTGCCGAGAAACTCTGTCGTGTGTACACTTTCGGCCCGATGGAGCCGCCGAGGAACTCGTTGAGAAAATAGAGAACATGTTCTCTATTTTCTCATTGTTCTATGGGAGAACTCGGCCCGCCGAGCTCCTCGGCGGCTTCAGGGCTGAACTCGCCGAGGAACTCGATGTGTTTGGCACGTCGAGTTCCTCGGCCGTGTGTGCGGGGCCTGAGAGGTGGCACTGATGGGTGGCACTGAAGAGCATTGATAGCTAGCACTGGTGGGCACTGAGAAGTGACACTAATAGGTGGCACTGATAGTTGGCAGTGATGGGCACTGATGGGTGGCAGTGATGGGCACTGATGGGTGGCATTGATGGGCACTGATGGGTGGCAATATTGGGCACTGATCGGCACTGAACCAGTGTGAAACGCATCGGCTGCTTCTTTTCCCGATTTTTTGACTGTATCCTGTGATGCATTTCTACTTATTTTACCAATAAAGACAACTCAAGAAGTTCCTTTGGAGTGCGGCTATCCATCCTTTTTGAAATTTCCACAATTTGCCTAGTGCATTGCCAGCACCCTTGGTTTCCTGAGAGGTTCCTGATTGCTTGTTGGACCCACCTGGAGCGGTGACTCCCTTCCCCTAATTGGCACCACTGTTGGGCATTGATAAGTGGCACTCAAGGGCATTGATAGTTGCACTGGTGGGCACTGATTTGTGGCACTGTGGGCACTGGCAGGTGGCACCGACAGGCAGTACTGGTGGGCACAGATGAGGCGGATGTGCCTCTTCCTCTTCGGGACCAATGTCCCTTGCAAAAAGCCGGTGATCGGCTTTTTTTTTCTCCTCACGCTATCAGCTTGAGGAGAAAAAAAAACAGATAACCGTGCTTTTGTTTTCATCATGTGATCAGCAGTCATTGGCTGCCAGCTGATCACTTGGTAAGGGCCCGGGATCGGCCCCTTGCTCCGATCTGTGATCACCCGAGTCTCAGTGACTCAGTGATCGCGGTGTGCGTGCCCTGTGGGAGTGTGCAATGGGCGTCTACTGACGGCCTCCCAGCAAAGCAGGTCTGCGCTGTAGCTATCATTCGGGAAAAAAAAGGACGTACATTTTGTTTGGGTGCAACGTCGCACGACCACGCAATTGTCAGTTAAAACAACGCAGTGTTGAATCGCAAAAAAGTGCTCTGGTCTTTGGGCAGCCAAATGGTCTGGGGCTGAAGTGGGTAAAGAAATACCACAAATGTATATAAATGTGCAAAATCCACATAAAACTACCGTATTTGCCGGCGTATAAGACGACCCCCTAATTTTTCAGCTAAAATGTTGGTTTTGGGATATACTCACTGTATAAGATGACCCCTCACTGTGCCATAATACATGCCTCACTGTGCCATTATTACATGCCTCACTGTACCATTATTACATGACTTGCTGTGCCATTATTACATGGCTCACTGTGCCATTATTACATGCCTCACTGTACCATTATTACATGACTTGCTGTGCCATTATTACATGGCTCACTGTGCCATTATTACATGCCTCACTGTGCCATTATTACATGCCTCACTGTGCCATTATTACATGCCTCACTGTGCCATTATTACATGCCTTACTGTGCCATTATTACATGCCTCACTGTGCCATTATTACATGCCTCACTGTGCCATTATTACATGCCTCACTGCCATTATTACATGACTTGCTGTGCCATTATTACATGCCTCGCTGTGCAATTATTACATGCCTCACTGTACCATTCCATTCCCTGCCTCGACGATCTCCCTACCTTCTCCTGTTTGCAGCATACAGACGGCGGCGATTCCATTATTCAAAAGCCGCGCCTCCTCCTCAGGCTTTTCCGTGATAGGCAGAACACTAATTTTCCCAGCAGAGCCTCTGTTCAGTGTTCCGCCTATCATGGATGTCCTCTTGTCCGAGGCCGAGGCCAGGGATGAGAAGGCATCCGTGATAGGCGGAACATTGAACAGAGGCTCTGCTGAGAAAATTTGTGTTCCGCCTATTACGGAACAGCCTGAGGAGGAGGCGCGGCTTTTGAATAATGGATAGCCGCCGTCTGACATACAGGTACCCGGCGTATAAGACGACCCCCGACTTTTGGGGCATGATTTTAGATGAAAAAAGTAATCTTATATGCCGGAAAATACGGTAATCTCACAGGATTAAAGGATAAGCTCACCTTTGTGAACATGTTCCCATTTTTTGGATGGAACATGTAATATGTTCCCAATGCTCCAGCCGCTGCCCGATTTCCCCCTGCACTTCCCCCTGCATTTCTCCCAGGACAGGGAGAATATCCCCTAACTAGTTTTGTCACTTTTTGAAATTCAGGCCTCGTACACACGACCGAGAATCTCGTCGTAAAAGAAACGTTGTTTTCATCGACGAGTTTCTTGTCAGGCTTGTCGAGAATCTTGTCAAGCTTTCCTTGTGTACACACTGTCAAGACAAAATCTCGTTGTTCTCAAACACGGTGACGTACAACGCGTACGACGGCACTATAAAGGGGAAGTTTGATTCCACTGGCACCACCCTTGGGGCTGCTTTTGCTAATCTCATGTTACCGCGTGTTAAGTAAACGTTTGGTGAGAGGAGCTGCGGTGACTCAACGCGATTGGCACTGCGCTGACAAGCCATTCACCTCTGCAGCTAGGGGTTCGGATCCCGGTCTCGGCTACATGTGAATTGAGTTTGGTGGTCTCAGCCAGGCTGCCGGTGGGTGTGCTATGCGAGGTAAGCCTGCGCCCACCCCCCTCCCACAAAAACCACCACACTTACACGCACTCGAAATTGGGTTAACATGCACGCACTTTGACCATGCGGTCTCTAAAAAAGAGAGGCAAAGGACTAACGGGGCTGGTTGAGCGGGCAAATCCTCTCACTCCCTTATAGGGAGTCCCTCTGCCCTGTTGGGCTTCAAAGCGGAGCAGGTAGGGCGGGCTGTGTGGGAGGACCCCCTCACACACCCGCCATTGCCACCCGGGGCATGGAGAAAGGTGGCAGATTGCCTCTGGGGGAGGCCTGCCTACTCCCAACTCCTGCAGTCCGGCTCCTCTCTCGAGTACATGCACAAAATACACTTAAAAAAAAAAAAAAAAGTTTGGTGAGAGACGATTCGCAATTTTCAGTCTGTTACAGCGTGACGAATGTGCTATCTCCATTACGAACCCTACTTTTACTGAAGGTGTGCTCCCGTCTCATACTTTATTCTGAGCATGCGCGGGTTTCTAAGCATACACACGAACGTGTTTCTTGTCGTAAACCAGCCCGACGAGAAACACGACGAGGAAATTGAGACTCCCGACGAGAAAAAAGAGAACTTTCTCTTTTTTTCTCGCCGTGATCCACGACAGTTTTCTCGACGAAAAACATACGTTTTCCTCGGCAAAAAATCTCTGCCAGCATTTTTCTTCATGGATTTTGTCGAGGAAAACGGTTGTGTGTACGAGGCCTCATTCACACAGCTCTGCTGTTGAGTTGCTGCCATGTGATTGGCTGGTTAGCAATTTGTGTTACCAAGCAATTGAACAGTTATACCTAATAAAGTCTGAAGGCCTGGTGAGTGTATATCTCATCTATACACAGGCAGAGTCGGAGAGAAGGATGAGGAGGATTCCGCAAGGGAAGAGCAGATGGGCACATGCCTCACTGTCTTTTCTTCTCAGTGAGAATCCTGTTCTTCTATGATCACCCCGGTTCAAGTGTTCCCTTATCAGTAGGTTCAGGTAACAAGATGGATAATGCACATTGTTTACAGGTAATGAAAGACTTCCACTCTACCTAAATATTTAGCATGTTTTCTATCCTCCTATGGAAAATAACGCTAATTACTGTGCTTTAGACCTGTCAATATCTCCTGAAAACACTTAGAGAGAAGTCTAAGAGTGACATATCACACAATGGAAGCTCTAATTAGAGAGAATGAGAGGATAGGCGCATTGGTGCATTCTGTAAGGCAGATGCCGCTAAAGAAAATAACAAAATGTATATTGTACATCTGTGTGTGTCTAGCTCTACAAAAGTTACATAGTTAATAAGGTTGTATAAAGACACCAGTCCATCCAGTTCAATCTGTGTTAGTGTGTGCATGCATTTATGTCTCTACCACTTCCCATATCCCTGTATATTGCATTTGCTAAGATGCCCATCTAAAAGTTTTTTTTTTAAATATCAACACTTCCCGCTGACACCACCAATTGTGGAAGGGAGTTCCACATCCTTGCCCCACTAAAGCCCTGTACACACCTCCGGGAATCCCGTCAGGAAAAAAACGCTGGTTTTCCTGACGGGATTCCTGGCAAGCTTGTCTTGAAAAGCCGTTCATACAGACGGCCATTCAAAAGAGCCGCCGTTCTTTTGAATGGCAAGAACACGGTGATGTCATCGACTCTGACGAGCCGGCGCTCGTCACATTCGATGCCATCGCCGCCATCTTGCTACACCCCACACTATGCCTTGTATGCTACCGTGGATGCGTCAAAGTCTTATCGAGCATGTGCAGGTTTACCTGGGACAGGTAAGCTTACAGACGACCGTTTTTCTCGCCAGGAAACACTCTGCCGGGAATCCTGATGGGAAAATAGAGAGCAGATTCTCTATTTTTCCTGGGCAGTTTTCCTGTCGGGAAAACTGCTAGGGAGCATACACACGGCCAGGATTCCCGGCTAAAAGCTCTCCTGGCAGTTTTCCTGCCGGGAAAACCGGTCGTGTGTATGAGGCTTAACAGTAAAAAAATCCCCTACGCCAGTGATGGCGAACCTTGGCACCCCAGATGTTTTAAAACTACATTTCCCATGATGCTCATGCACTCTGCAGTGTAGTTGAGTATCATGCAAAATGTAGTTCCAAAACATCTGGGCTGTCAAGGTTCGCCATCACTGCCCTACGAAGTTTAAGGTTGAACCACTTCTTATCCAACCTCCCTGATGGATCACGTGTCCTGTTGAGTGACCTTAGACTGAATAGTTACCTCCCTGCGCTAGAATCATCACCATTTAGGTATTTACTGTATATATTACGATCATATCTCCTCTTAAAGTGGATGTAAACCCTCCATACATCCAGTGAATAGGGATGAGCTTAGAGTTTGAGTCAAACTCATGTTCGACTCGAACATTGCCTGTTCGACGAACAGCGAACAATTTAGGGTGTTCGCTGTGAATTCGAAAAGCCGCAGGACACCCTGTAAAAGTATATGGGAGAAATCTAAAGTGCTAATTTTAAAGGCTTATATGCAAGTTATTGTCATAAAAAGTGTTTGGGGACCTGGGACCTGCCACAGGGGACATGTATCAATGCAAATTTTTTTTTTTTTAAACTGCAGTTTTTTCGGGAGCAGTGATTTTAATAATGCTTAAAGTGAAACAATAAACGTGAAATATTCCTTTAAATTTCGTACCTAGGGGGGGTGTAAAGTATGCCTGTGAAGTAGCGCTTGTTTCCCGTGCTTAGAACTGTCCCTGCAGAGTGTCATTTCTGAAGGAAAAAAAGTTATTTAAAACTACTCGTGGCTATAATGAATTGTCGGCTCCCGGCAATACAGAGAAAAGTCATTGAAAGTTATTGATTAAAAAAAAATGTGTGGGGGTCCCCCCAAATTCAATTACCAGGCCCTTCAGGTTTGGTACGGATATTAAGGGGAAGCCTGCGTCAAAAAAAAAATGACGTGGGTTCCCCCAAAATATCCATACCAGACCTGAAGGTATGGATTTTAAGAGGAACTCCGCGCCAAATAAAGAAAAAAGTTTCCCCCAAAAATCCATGCCAGACCCTTTATCTGAGCACGCAACCTGGCAGGCCGCAGGAAAAGAAGGGGGACGAGAGAGCGCCCCCTCCCTTCTGAACTGTACCAGGCCACATGCCCTCAACATGGGGAGGATGCTTTGGGGGTCTGTGACCCCTCAAAGCACCATGTCCCCATGTTGATGGGGATAAGGGCCTCATCCCCACAACCCTTGCCCAGTGGTTGTGGGGGTCTGCGGGTGGGGGGCTTATCGGAATATGGAAGACCCCATTAACAAAGGGGACCCCCAGATCCTGGCCCTCCCCCTATGTGAATTGGTAAGGGGTACATTGTACCCCTACCATTTTACAAAGAAAGTGTAAAAAAAAAAAAAAAAAAACACACAGACACAGTTAAGATAAATCATTTATTAAAAATAAAAATAGATTCCAGCGGTGGTAATCCTCTCTTGCGCTCCACTCCAGAGCTGTCGGTATCCTGCGATGGATGATATCCTCCCCAGGCTCCAGCGATGATGTCCAGCGCAGCGAGGAACAGCATCCTGTCTCCACCAGAGACACCCCGGGAATGACGTTGCGGCAGCCTGACAGGTCTCTTATGTAGATGAGGACGGGGCCACCCGTCACATGACCCCGTCCCCCTCTGACGCAAGGGGAAACCCGGGCTTTCCCAGTGACGTGACGGATGACCCCGCCCCCCTCTGATGCAACAGGGAAATCTGGGTCCTGGCGCCGCCATCCTCACTAAGGGAAACAGGCAGTGGAGCCTTGCGGCTTCACTGCCCGAATCCTACTGCGTATGCGCGAGTCGGGCGGCGCTTTATGAATGGGCGGCTGTTCTCTGGGATACACACGGTTCCCAGAAGACAGCGCGCCCCATTCCCCAGAAGACAATCCGAGGAGGACAAGGATGAAGACCAGCCATGGACTAGGAAGAGGCAGATCCGCTTAGCAACCACCATTTCTGGTAAGTAAAAAAATATTTTTTTTTTGCATTTTTATGTATTTTTTTCTTTCTTAGGGTGGACCTCCGCTTTAAGATGGGGAACGGGAAAGGTGTGCATACTGTATGCACTCAATGCCAAGCCGCGGCTACAAAACCCCAAAAATGTATGTAAGAGATTGTGAATATAATAAGAGTTAATTTACATATTTTATGAGCTTAACACAAACGGCATTGCTCATTTTAAAAGCTTGCTTACTCTACATCACCTGCGTGATTCTGAAATCCGTCTCGTCATTAGCCGAATCGCCAGCGTTAGAAGAAAGGGAAAAACAGGGCTTTTATATATATTTTTTTTTATTCTAATCTAACGAAGTTCCTTCAGATTCCTCTTATAATGCACTGTAACAGCCAACATCACACTGTTTTAATCAAATTGCTCAATGTGGGCCTTTTATCATACGATCCAAGCAAGACGAATTCATAAATTACAGAATTACACAAATAAACTTTGTGATTTATTACCAGGCTCCCTCCGGCTACGTGAAATGGAGCAAATAGCAAAACACGCTTAATGGCGCTTACCTGTGTTTACTCCAACGGTGCGCTGTGTAAAGGCATTATTTTAATGAAGGGCTTGACTTGTCCTTCTGTGGGACAATTAAGGGAAAAAAATGATACGGGGAAATTAACGGACGTTAATGTATAATAAACACATTTCTATCAAATTCTTCCTGCACACCCACATCTGAGGGGAACAATGGAGTGATTCATGAAGGCCACGGAGCAGAGGTGTTTGAGCAATGATCACAGCAAGGCCTATCCATTATGTGCTACACAATTGATTATAGAAGGGTTTATTGTGTAATCGAATGATTTAGACTAATTTTTACTGTAGAATAAAAACCCACTGCTGTTTTTAAGCTCTTTCAGGCACCATAGAATGACCAAACAACTAATACAGTTAGCAATAAGACAACTAGTGATGCAAAGCTATACTTAGGGAGCTCATGGTACAGTAATAAGAACCTCTAAATTGCTCACTCAATACTCAGAATACCACACAGTCACAGGTCATATGGCTCTGTTGTAATAACAATGATAATAATAATAATAATAATAATAATAATAATAATAATTATTATTATTAGTAGTAGTAGTAGTAGTAGTAATAGTAGTAGTAGTAGTAGTAGTAATACTATTTTTTTCATTTATAATTATATATTAATATAAATATGTATTATAAAAATTATGGGGCAGATCCAGAGAGAGAGTACGCCGGCGTATCTACTGATACGCCGTCGTACTTTCAAATTTCCTGCGTCGTATCTTTAGTTTGAATCCTCAAACCAAGATACAACGGCATCTGGGTTTGATCCGACAGGCGTATGGCTTCGTACGCCTTCGGATCTAAGATGCAATACTTCTGGGTGGAGTTCGCGTTGTTTTCCGCCTCGGGTATGCTAATTAGCTATTTCCGACGATCCACGAACGTACGCGCGGCCGTCGCATTCTCTTACGTCGTCTCTAGTCGGCTTTTTCCGGCGTATAGTTAAAGCTGCTATTTTGCGGCGTATAGATAGACTTGCCATGTTAAGTATGGCCGTCGTTCCCGCGTCGAAATTTGAAAAAAAAAAATTTTTGCGTAAGTCGTTCGTGAATAGGGATGGAGGTAATTCACGTCTAAGTTGCGACGTCATTTAGCGCAATGCACGGCGGGAAATTTCAAAACGGAACATGCGCAGTTCATTCGGCGCGGGGACACGCTTCATTTAAATGAATCACGCCCCCTACCCGCCGATTTGAATTACGCACCGAGAGATACACTATGCCGCCGTAACTTACGGCGCAAATTCTTTCAGGATTCAAACCGAGGACAAGTAAGTCACGGCGGCGTAGCGTATCTCTGATACGCTGCACTTATCTAAATGTATGTGAATCTGGCCCAATATGTTTAATTTTCATTTAAAATGGTATTATTATTATTATTGTTGTTGTTGTTGCTGTTATTATTATTATTGATAATAATAATAATAATAATAATAATAATAATCATAATCACAATAATAATCATAATACAAATGTAATACAATTGTATTATTATTATTATTATTATTATTATTATTATTATTATTATTATTATTATCATTAGTAGTAGTCGTAGTAGTAATACTATTTTATTTAATTTATAATTATATAAATATGTATTATAAAAATGATATATTTAATTTTCATTTAAAATTGTATTATTATCGTTGTTGTTGTTATTAATAATAATCATAATACAAATGTAATAAAATATTATTATCATTAGTAGTTGTAGTAGTAGTATACTATTTTATTTATTTTATAATTAAAAATTAAATAAATATAAGAATGTATTATAAAAATGATATATTTAATTTTCATTTAAAATGGTATTATTATTATTATTATTATTATTATTATTATTATTATTATTATTAATATTATTATTATTGCTGTTGTTAATAATAATAATAATCACAATAATAATCATAATAAAAATGTAATAAAATATTATTATTATTATTATCATTAGTAGTAGTAGTTTTAGTAGTAGTAGTATTAGTAATAATATTATTTTATTTAATTAATGTTATTATTATTAGGGCCAGTTTACGTAGGGGGGGGCAGACTGTGGTCATTGGGAACAGAAATGTTCTTATGTTCTTGGCAGCAGTGGGATTAAATAACGCATCTTTGGCAGTCAGTGGGAGGAATAATTGCCCCGTCATTGGTGTCAGTAGGAGTAATAGTGCCCCGTCATTGGTGTCAGTAGGAGAAATAGTGCCCCATCATTGGTGACAGTGGGATGAATAGTGAACCATTGGTATCCATGGGAGGAATAGTGCCCTATCATTGGTATCAGTGGGAGGAATAGCGTCCCATCATTGGTGAAAATGGGAGGAATAGTGTCCCATCAATGGTGCCAATGGGAGGAATAGTGTCCCATCATTGGTGTAAATGGGAGGAATAGTGCCCTATCATTGGTATCAGTGGGAGGAATAGTGTCCCATTATTGGTGAAAATGGGAGGAATAGTGTCCCATCAGTGGTGCAAATGGGAGGAATAGTGTCCCATAATTGGTGTAAATGGGAGGAATAGTGCCCTATCATTGGTATCAGTGGGAGGAATAGTGTCCCATTATTGGTGAAAATGTGAGGAATAGTGTCCCATCAATGGTGCAAATGGGAGGAATAGTGTCCCATTATTGGTGTAAATGGGAGGAATAGTGTCCCATCATTGGTGTAAATGGGAGGAATAGTGTCCCATCATTGGTGTAAATAGGAGGAATAGCTCCTAATCGTTTGTGTCAGTTTGAGGAATAGTGCCCCATTAATGGGAGAAATAGTGTTCCATTGTTGATGTCAGTAGCGGGAACTATGCCCCATTGTTGGGGGTCAGTGGGAGGAATAGTGTCTGAAGAAGGTGAGTAAAGAGCCACATCTGGCCACAGTTTGTAGACCACTGATTTACATGACATTCATTAGCACACACGTACTTATGGACCACCAATCCTCAGATCACAAACAAGGCACATTTTTGGAAGCTAATTTTCTGTCACCAAGATACTCCAAACATCACTGCAACAAAAAGTTACCTCTTTGCTTATGCAGGCTTCTGATGACCCTCATTTCCCAAAGCCACATATAGCGCTCATCAGGGCTTTTATTCAGGGGGAACTTGGGGGAACTTAGGGCCAAATCCTCAAAAGAGATACGACGGAGTAACTGCTGTTACACTGTCGTATCCCTGGTCCTAACTATGGAACTCATCCACAGAATCAGTTTTCCATAGTTAGGACGAAGATCCGACATGTGTAATTGAATTACACTGTCGGATCTTAGGATGCAGTACCGCATCCTCTGCTGGGGGCCTTTCGCGTCGAAATGCCGCCTCAGGTATGCAAATTAGGACTTACGGAGATCCACGAAGCTTTTCAGCTTCGTTTTTTCTCCGTAAGTTTTATTTTGCAAACGCAAAATTAGGGCTGCTTTTACAAGGTGTAAACTGTTTACACCTTGTAAAAACAGACCTTTCTTGCTAGCGACGCGATTTTTTTTTAATTTAAAAAAAAAAATTTGGCGCCGCATCTTTTTTTTTACCCGACGCAACTTTATTGTCCCGTCGCAATCCACAAAGCCCGACGTAACATAATTTCGCGATATGCACGTCAGGAAAATGACGTCACGAGCATGCGCAGTACGGCCGGCGCGGGAGCGCGCCTCATTTAAATGGGAATCGCCCCCTGGAGAAGAGGAACGCCTTGCGCCGGATTTAAGTTACACCGCTCAAAATTTCTAGGTAAGTGCTTTGTGGATCGGGCACTTGGGTAGAAATTTTGCGGCGGTGTAACTTAAATAGGAAAAATTACGTTACGCCCACTGGCTGAGGATTTGGCCCTTAGTTCCACCACCTCTGGCTCAGACCCTTTGGTGCCTGCTCACCACAATCACTGGTAAACACAGAAGTCTGGTTTCTGTGTTTACAAGTGACAGCTCTGCACTCTGTGTGTAACCCCCCTGAACTCTGTATGTAATTCAATCCTGGTATTTAATGCCCCTTTAAGACCATTCTACTGTTTGTGAAATCTGAACGGGGTCGTAGTTGAGTTCCTGCACCTATTTTCTAAGAAAAAAAGCTCTGGCGCTCAGGTCCCCAATTGCCTACAAGTCAGCACGATGGCCTGAAATGTAGAAACCGTCTGTTTGTACGCCCAACTCTGAAGTTTAAAAAAAAAAAAAAAAAAAGTTTGTTCAGGATTCAAGGTCAACGAGAGAACGCAACTTTCCAAATCTCTGGTTATCTTAGCAGCCAGTGTAATTCAAAATCACTCGTTGACCTGTCATGAACAAATCACGGAAGATTCTCCAGCAGCCGGCTTCATCGCCTAGCAACAGCCTCAAGGAACGGCGTGACGATCCCGCTGTACAGGACATGCAGGAAATTAAAGGGGGTATTATATCAGCTCAGCTCGCTGGCTCGCTGCAAATGAGAGCTGGCACATGGATCATTTTGTAGCCAGGATTGTGCATATCTGTTCTTGATTAAACACAAGTCATTTTATTTCTGGAGCAATACACTGAGACGTTATTACGTTTTTTTCAAGTTTCAGTGAGAAACAGCTGAGAAAATGAACCCTATCTGAAAGCTAGTGTTGCTCACGAATATTCGTATTGCGAATATTCGGCTCGAATATGGCATATTCGAGTATTCGCGAATATTTCGAATTTCGCGGTCAATATTCGCTATTCCGAATATTCAGATTTTTTCAATTTTATTTTTAGAACAGATCACATCCTAGAGATCTCCATCGACGTCTAAAAGCATTGCTGGTATGATTAGAGACCTTGGGCCGAGTAGCTGAAGCGATCATTTTATATTGCCGAAAAATCGCAATGCGATTATTCGGCAATAGGAATATCGCGCGATTATTTTCTTCGCCCTTCTTCTGCATCAGAGACAATCAGAGTGCTCCTACAGCATTTGTCGAAATTCCGCAATAAATATCGCATTCGCATTTTGCGAAATTTCGATAAAATATCACGAATATTCTGAGCCAATCAGAGTGCTCCTACAGCATTTGTCGAAATTCCGCAATAAATATCGCATTCGCATTTTGCGAAATTTCGATAAAATATCACGAATATTCTGAGCCAATCAGAGTGCTCCTACCGAAATTTCGCAATTATGTTCGCATTCGCAATAGCGAAATTTCGCAATCATTTCATTTCGATAAAATATCACGAATATTCGAATTTAGCGAATATTTCTCGAATATTCGGCTATATATTCGTGATATATCGCAAAATCGAATATGGCGTATTCTGCTCAACACTACTGAAAGCTTGTCTGAAAGTGTTTGTATTTTGTATATTTATGTATTTTTGTCTTTATTATGTTCAGTACTAAAATATAAACACAATATAAAATAAAACACAAAGGGCCAGATCCACAGTCAGCGGCGTCATTTTAGGCAGGCGTAGCGTACCGTAGTTACGCTACGCCGCCGCTACTTTGAGAGGCAAGTGCTGTATTCACAAAGCACTTGCCTCTAAAGTTACGGCGGCGTAGCGTAAATCTCCCGGCGTAAGGGCGCGGAATTCAAATGATGAACAGGTGGGCGTGTAAAATAAGCTTGACCCCACGTAAATGACCCTTTTTTTGTACGGCGCATGCTCAGTATCACGTCGAATTTTCAAATTAAGTTACGCCCGCTCAATGCCTAGACGACGTGAACGTAATTTACGCAAAGCCCTACTCGCGAACGTTTTACGCAAACGACGTAAAATTCTACGCTGGCCCGACGTCCATACTTAACATTGCGTAGCCTCATAGAGCATGGGTAACGTTACGCCGAAAAAAGCCTGACGTAAACAACGTAAAAAAATGCGCCAGGCGGACATACGTTTGTGGATTGGCGTATCTAGCTAATTTGCATACTCGACACGGAAATCAACGGAAGCGCCACCTAGCGGCCAGCGTAAATATGCACCTTAGATCCGACGGCGTACTAAGACGTACGTCAGTCGGGTCTAGCCCAGCTTCAGGCGTATCTTGTTTTGTGGATACAAAACAAAGATACGCCGGAGCATCCTAGAAGTTAGGCGGCGTATCAATAGATACGCCGACGTAACTTCTTCGTGGATCCGGGCCAAAGTGTTGCGCTAAAAAAAAAAGTGTAGTCAATATATAGTTTTTTTTAGAGATGTGTTGTTGGTCGTTGGATACGTTATAAGGATGTGGGGGGTTGCCCCTGGAATTGGTAAACTAATTTTGATCTATAGTGTAGTCAATATACCATAATTAAATATAAATCCAATGTAAAAACAGTCAACACAGATGGATGTTATCGCCTTCCCTTCAGCTAAGAGGCCAATCACCAACACCATAATAAAATGTCCTCTTACCAGAGTCCGTGGACCCCCTAAATATAGGTGGCTTTTAGGACTTGCTCCCTCCAGCAGTATTCGTTCCAGAAAGCACAACCTCAAGGTCGATGTCTGAGGAGGTAAATCCAAGAAGGAATCTGTGACAGGAGTCACTTCGGGTGACTCCCGATGGAACCTTTTCTAAGGCAGGCACATTAAACGGGACGGAACATTTTCTAAGGCAGGCACATTCGACGTGACATTTTCTTGAGAGATACATGCAGTCCCCGAGATACGAACGGGTTAGGGACTGTAGGTTTGTTCTTAAGTCAAATATGTTCGGAACAGCATGCGCAGAACGGCAGATAAGTCATTTTCCGATGTTCCGTCGAATGTGCCCGTCGCGGAAAAGGTTCCTGTCGAATGTGCCCGCCGTTGAAAAGGTCCTGTCGAATGTGCCCGCCGTTGAAAAGGTTCCGTTGAATGTGCCTGCCGTCGAAAAGTGGCCATGCAGCCTCCCGTTTGTAAGTAGGAGTCGTTCGCAAGTCAGATGTTCATAACTTGGGGACTCCCAGTATTGTGGATACATATTACTGTTACATTTAAGTAACCACCTTCTCATTGTCCATTAAACAGCTGTCCATCATTTTCTCAGTCACCCTTTGCCCCTAATGGACACAGGGTGACTTAGATATAGGAGGTTAATGGGGAGCTGAAACAAGGGTTTCCCAACCTCTCCAAGGGATTCTGGGTTCTATGGGCCCCCTGCCCAAAGTGACTCCTGTCACATTTACCTTCCCGGATTTACATCCTGAGACATCATCCCTGAGGTTGTGCTTTCTGGAACAAATACTGCTAGAGCGAGAAAGTCCCAAAAAGCCAGTTTGACCCACCTATATTTAGGGGGTCCACAAGACCACAAACTCTGGTAAGAGGACATTTTATTAAGGTGTTGATGATTGGCCATTATCAGCAACTCCAAATGTGTTGTGCATGTGAATAAAGAGCACTGGATAGTGTAAAACCTTAAAACAAACTTTTATTCAACTTTATTAACTTCACTTTCGTGGGGAATATAAATAGCAAATAAAGAAAAAATAATATGACACTAATCATACAGTATTGTAATGGAATGTTATTAAAAATGACCTTTCCTTTTCAATCTGCAGCAACTATAATTTTCTGAGAATGTATTGCAATATGGCTACCTGGAGGTGTTTTGGAGAGAGTGTCTACTGACACATAATTTCCTGCTTGTGTGATTGGTTCAACATTTTTCCCAGAAGTCTGCCCAAGATACAAGTCAGATTTCAGGCATCCCCTGCAACACAAATGTCATTTTTGGAGAGATACTTTCAATAGGAACACATCTAAAGGGGTGCAGGCCCAGCAGATTTCCTCATTAGTGCTCTGCAGCTGCCACAGCTGATAGTTAATTATGAAACCGCTCCCATTAGACCCACAGAACAGATGCACAGAGAAACATAGAGGGATTTCTTTAGAATAACAAAAGGTTGGAATCTGCAACAAAGTTTGTTATAATCCTTGCAATGATTTTTTTTCTCAACAAGAGTGGAGTTACACTTTAAAAGTGAGTACTACTAACACGAGTGAAAAAAAATATGTCTTCCCGGGTAATGCAATGATGTGACCAAGCCACTCCGCCTACGTGTTTCGCCACCATAGGCCTTCTACTGAGGCAAGGTTTTCAGTACTAAAATATTACCATTACATTTTTATTTATTTTTAATGCAACTTTTAAAAATGTTGCGTTTTTTTATATTTACCGTTGACAAGCTGCAGATGTAGCTCTTGGAAAGACTAGAGAACAGCTGAGGTCTCAGATAGCAGCTGAGTCGAGAAACCTAAATGATACAGAGAGAAGGCCCCCCTCCCCTGCTTGCACATGCCACAACTGGAATTAAAACAGTCTGCCAGAAAACTTAAGGGCGATGCTGGGCTTTCATGGTCTCCGGCACTGTGAGTGGCCAGTGCCTGTGATGACATCACTCCCGCGTGGCCGTTCCTTCAGAGCGCATGTGCCAGTGATGTCACCTGCTGCATGTAATGTAAATATCTCCTAAACGGTACCCGCTTAGGAGATATTTATACTACCTATAGCTAAGTCGTATTATTATGTCAGCAGTGGAAGTTTACTTCCTCTTTAAAACATTAAACATAAAAGGTGGTGCTGGGCTTTCTCATTACAAAGCCTAGAAAATGTCAAAATACCTTGTCAAAAATACAACCTGCAATAAATACACATTGGAAAAAATAACAGGAAGTAAAATAAGGGGAAAACCAAAGAAAAAATAGCTTCATTGTAAATGCTCGCCATAAATTAGTCTTCAAATGTTGTCACAAAGAAAACAAATGATCATGTGAATAATCAGCCTTGACATCCTTTGCTCTACAGAGGAGTAAAAGCTTTTAAATTATGGATTTATTGGTACAGGAGTTAAGCAGGATTAGTTGGCTGGATTAAGGCACATTGCAGTGTGTTTTTGAGGTGCATTTTAATGTGCACCACCATTTCTACCAAAACCCCTTTAAAATGCAGATGTAGATAGATTAAAACATTTGACATTAACAGTTTTTGGCCAATGAACACCAACATATGTAATTTAACATTACAGGTACTTATATAGCGCTGTGTAAATTTACACATCGCTGTACATATACTGTATATTGTACATTCACATCTGTCCCTGTCCTCAAGCAGCCTATCAGTGCCCATCAGTGCAGCCTATGAGTGCCCATTAATGTCCATCAGTGCAGCCGCATCAGCGCACATCAATGAAGGAGAAAAAAGCAAGGGGGTTTAAAGGGGTTGTAAAAGTTTTATTTTTATTTTTTTTAAACAACAAACACGTCATACTTACCTCCACTGTGCAGTTCATTTTGCACAGAGTGGCCCCCATCCTCATCTTCTGGGGTCCCTCTGGGGCTCTCTCGGCTCCTCCCCACTGCAGATAACCCCCTCTGGGAAATGCTCTCCCAAAGGGGTTACCTTGTGGGCGCGCTCCCGAGTCCTGCATTCGGCGGCTTCACATCAAGTAATTTTCTTGACTTAACAAATAATTGTCTTGAGCTTACAAATCAGTTTGTACCTAGAATATAGGCTGCCACTCTTCAGAAAGCTGCCCAATGCATTGGTTCTCAAACCTATTGAGACCAGGGCCCGGTAAGTTCTTCCAAAACCTTCCATGCCCTAACAGTAAAAATATAGCTTATTCCAACACAAGTATGGGGATGCAACATATATATTAAAATCCCAGAAGGCTCTGAATGGGGTTGGGTGTAACTCTTGAGGAATAGTGGTTCTAAAGGGGATTTGGTGGCTCTGTAGGGAATTCTGGAGGTAGCTGGAGGCAACTGTGGAAGATTGAGTCTGTGGATCTCTCCAAGAGGCTGGAGGCTTTACAGGGGCTATACTGTGCTAGACTGTGCACCACTGTTGGAGGTGGGAAGCACTGTTGGGAGCTGGAGGCTCTGCAGCAAGCTAGGGGACACTGTGGGAGGTTGGGGGGCACTGTAGGAGTTGAAGGCTCACAGGGGGGCCTGGGGGTACTTTGGGAGGTTGAGGGGAAATGATGGAGTACTGTGAGAGCTTGAGTGCACCCTAGGAGCAGAAGGCTCTAAGGGGGGCCTTGGGGCACTGTGGGAGGTTTAGGGAAATGTTGGAGCACTGTGGAAGGTTGAGGGAAATGTTGGAGCACCGTGGAAGGTTAAGGGTAATGTTGGAGCACTGTGGAAGGTTGAGGGTAATGTTGGAGCACTGTGGGAGGTTGAGGGGAATGTTGGAGCACTGTGGAAGGTTGAGGGAAATGTTGGAGCACCGTGAAAGGTTGAGGGTAATGTTGGAGCACTGTGGAAGGTTGAGGGTAATGTTGGAGCACTGTGGGAGGTTGAGGGGACTGTTGAAGCACTGTGGAAGGTTGAGGGAAATGTTGGAGCACCGTGAAAGGTTGAGGGTAATGTTGGAGCACTGTGGAACGTTGAGGGTAATGTTGGAGCACTGTGGGAGGTTGAGGGTAATGTTGGAGCACCGTGGAAGGTTAAGGGTAAAGTTGGAGCACTGTGGAAGGTTGAGGGGAATGTTGGAGCACTGTGGAAGGTTGAGTGGCAGTGTGGGAGCTGGGAGGCACTGTGGGAGGTTAGGAAATCTGCAGGTGGCTAGAGGAAGGCCACAGTCCATAAGTGGGCCACTGCCTGGTGGTTGAGATCCACTAGCCTAATAAACTCCTCTCGTTTAGCACCAAAATAACAACAAAAAAAATCCAACACTTCTTCTGGACCTCCAGGTTTTATTGCTAGTTGAGTCACCTTCTCTATTGCTCAGATGGCCATTGTCACCTGAGTGATGGGAAATCCACAATGGTATGGTTGTCATTGGAAGAAATAATGAGGGGAATTCACACCTGTTCCATTGACAGCTATGAAGGAATCTCCCTTCACATTGGATAGATTCCACTCACTTCCTGTTGTGTCTCCAAGACAGGAAATCAGGAGAAATCTTCCCAATAGGACATAATCTTTTTTTAACATAAGTCATTTGCCTTTCACTGTGTCTAAAACTAGAACTAAAGTTTGGACTAAAGATACACTATAAGGATTTTTAAATTAAAACATAACTGGAATAAATGTGTCTTTCATATCTACTTATTCTGATTTAATTAGTACAGTGGGTAGAGTTAATTGGTACAAGGGGCAGAGCTAATTGGCACAAGGGGCAGAGCTAATTGGCACAAGAGTTACAGTTAATTGGTGGAGGAGCAGAGGTAACTAGTACAGGAGCAGAGTTAATTGGTAGACGAAGCAGATTTAATTGGCAAAGGAGGTAGACTTAATTAGTACAGGAGGCCGGGCTTAACATCAGACTTCTGAATACACTAAAGCTTTTGTTTCAATAACTAAAAAAAAGTAATTTAAAAAACTTGGGGTGTTGTTTAGTTTCCAGGCATTCTCCCTTGTAGCATTTTGATTTTCCCCGAAACCACAGGTACTCTTTAATCCACAAACAATAAAGTGGTATCCAAAATCATAAAACAACAGAGCCTTTTCTCTTTATTAAACATCCAAAAGATTTGCAACATTCACTGCCTTTAACGGCTAGATTTTTAATAAAAATCATTCGAGATTTGTAGACTGGAAGCGGGAAAAGCTAATTGAAAGTTCTGGCACCTCGCTGCGACGATTCCGAAAAAGATTTCTTTTCTTGCAAAGCCGAGTTTGTTTCATTTTTTTTTTCCGATCATCGACAGAACCATTGTTCCCTTTAACGTTCCGCTCTCACTTGTATTTATGCGTTGGATAATTTGGTAGCAGGCAGCTTCCATAAATTGTTCTATAAGGCAACGCTGCACATTATACAAGTATTGCACAAAATATTCATTACCTGAATTTACTGCCGCTACAGTGCCTTAGCTGGTGTCTTCTAATTGTCGTAAATTACAGGTGGGTAAAGCATTGCTCAATAGATTTTACGGCCAAGCAAAGCATAGAAAGGAGATAAAAGTAAGTTGGGATATATTAAATGTTTGTGGTTTATTTTAGAGATGTTCTGACTCACAGTAAAACGGAGAAAAATAAAATTTGCTCGTTTTGGACTGGAGTCTGTGGAACACCCGCAAAGAATTATGAATTATGTTGACGTTATAAGAAAAAAATTGTCAAAAGAAGAATTGGGTGGGAGGACAGGAGTGTAGACCAGAAAATGTAAAACTAAGCTCCATGCAAATTAGATTAGGACACAATTTTATCTATATTGGATTTTCTAAAACTGGTGAAATATTCAGATATGGCTAATTGGTGGTCCCTTACACTGCTGGTGTACAGAAAAACCTAAAAAAATGACTGTATTTTTCGCCCCATAAAGTGGATGTAAACCCAACATTTTTTTTATTTTTTATGTCACAATGTAGAGTATTATATTTCCTATCATCTGTGCCCAGTCTTGCCACACAGAGTTAATCCAGCTCTGAGCAATCCTCTTTTATTGTTCAGTGAAAATTAACAGACTTCCAGATAAAAACCTGTCTAAATAAAAAGTCCTTTCCTCTCTCCTTGCTTTGAGTGACAGGTTATTTACATATCTAGCTTGGACATGTTTATCATATGTTATGTTATGTTTATCATAATATGAGGTGATCCACAGTTAATTGTATATTACCATCGTGTTATGTGGGGGGAGGGGTGGATTTCTCACCTTTTATACTGTGGATCACCTCATATTATGATAAACATAACGTAAATAACCTGTCACTCAAAGCAAGGAGAGAGGAAAGGACTTTTTATTTAGACAGGTTTTTATCTGGAAGTCTGTTAATTTTCACTGAACAATAAAAGAGGATTGCTCAGAGCTGGATTAACTCTGTGTGGCAAGACTGGGCACAGATGATAGGAAATCTTATACTCTACACTGTGACATCCACTTTAAGAAGCACCTGACCATAAGGCCACGTACACACGGTCGGACAAAACCGATGAGAATGGACCGAGGTTCAGTTTCATCGGTCCAAACCGACCGTGTGTATAGCCTATCGGTCTGTTATCCTTCGGTCCAAAATTTTAAAACATGCTTTAAAATCGAACCGATGGACCGCTGACCGATTGGGCCAAACCGATGGTTAGTACACAAAAGCATCGGTTCAAAACCTGCACATGCTCATAATCAAGTCGACGCATGCTTGGAAGCATTGAACTTCGTTTTTTTCAGCACGTCGTCTGTTTAACATCATCGCGTTCTGACCCGATCGGTTTTTGAACTGATGGTGTGTACACACATCAGACCATCAGGCCACTTCAGCGGTGGACCGATGAAAACGGTCCGTCGGAGCATTCTCATCGGATGAACCGGTTGTGTGTCCAGGGCCTAAGACGCACCTAGGTTTTAGTGGAGGAAACCAAGAAAAAAAAATATTCTGAACGTACTGTCCACTGGCAGAAGGTCTCTGCCACAGACCGTCTGAGAACACAGAATATATATTCAGGAATCCTCTGCCACAAGATTTAAAGTCCCGAACTTCCTGCCTTACAGCCAAAGATCCTTTAAGCCAATCCGGCGGACTGTAAGGTATTGTAGGTTACGGTGCATCCTTAATAAGTTACCAGGCCTCTCCCAAAGTACCAGCCTTCCGCTCCGTCCTTTCCGGGACAGGTCATCCCCTGGCTTCCTTCATTGAGTGGCTTCTTCCCGCAGGACAGACAGCACAGGGTCACCTTCAAAGCGTAGGCCTCAGCCAGGATAACTGGGCCTACTTGACAGGAATACAGCCTCAGGCCAACATGGTCCAGAGACTGAAATCGCACACTCCCACCTCGCGCCAGGAGGGCCACGAGGTGAAGGACTCCGAAAAAAGGCGTCTGCCGCTTAATTATCCCCTCCCAGCGTGCACAGCGGGGTCACCACTCACACTGTACCGCTGCCGAGGAGGGACACTCAATCCACCATGGTAAACCTGCGTTCCAACATGGACCCGAAATGGTAACGCCACCCACAGGCAACAAGGGAAAATACTACCAGGCGGTAGACATGTGCAGACTGGAATATTTTGTTTCATTTTTTCGTTTTCGTTTGGAAAAAAAATTATTTAGTTACTCCCGAAAATCGTTTTGATTTATTTAGTTTTTTTCGTTGGGGAATAGCTTTCGTCCGAAAATCCAATAATACTTGATTTCTGTCAAATGGTCAAAAGAATATTCGCCGGAACGTTGCATCTTTGTTGGTTTCTGTCTAATGGTCAAAAAAAATTCGACAGAACATCGAATCTTTACGTCGAATCGTACATTTCCGTTAGAATATTCCGCCTACAAGAATTCTAATGTTGTATGACTAGTAATAATGTCGAATCTATTCTCTATAATGTCGAATCTATTTTCTCATAAATCGAAATCTATTCTCTGTAATGTCGAACCTATTATTTCTATAGTGTCGAATCTTTTCTCTATGATGTCGAATCTTTTCCCTATAATGTCGAATCTCTCTATATCGAATTTTTACCGCAACGAAAACGAAAATAAAGCATTTTTTATGTTGGATCTTTCGGTTTTCGTTTCTTGCACTTTCGTTATCGTTTGTTAAAACGATAATGAAAAAAAACAGATTTTCGGACGAAAATGCATTCTAACGAAAACTAATGCACATGTCTACCAGGCGGTACCACAGCCAGAACAGAGGCAAATTTGGGTATAATTCAACAGGTCTGGGCCCAACTATTGGTCCAGACATCCCCTAAATTTGAAATAGCGCCCCCATCTTTGGGAGTAGGGCGCTACACATGGAACTTGGTCTGTGGTTCCTTGTTTCATTTTAGCCCTTAGGCAGGCTTATTTTCCGTAAATTGCACAAAAATTGGTATCTCTGATCCCCTGAAATTAATTTTAATGTATACAACTCCTTCAATTAAAATAAATAAATAAATACTGAATCTAAAAAAAAAAATGACCATCACAGTATCCATCCCATGTACTTACCCGTCCTCTCTGCCATCCTCTGGCAGATTATCTGAGAAGGTTTCCTTATCTTTGACAGACAAGATGGAGCAAATCTCTCTTTTACCTTTTGTGTGAATCATGGACAATATCAATGACCTTTGCTGTAATTGTTTTTTACATGTGTACTGGAGAGAAGGGAACATTGTCTGTCCTTTGCTTTTCGACATATTCGTATTTGTATCTTTAATTCAGTGGTGGTCAACTCTCTTCATATAGGGGGACTGTGAAGTACGGCCCCTGACATCGCAAAAAGGACGCACATAATATTCAGTGATTTTCATGCTACAGCCAAAGACTAAAAATATAAATGGCCGGGCGCCTTAGGCAGCAGGACGCCCTAGGCGGCCGTCTAATTTGCCTAGTGGTAGCACCGGCCCTGTGTGTGTCTACATATATATGACCCCGGCACATTGATCTCCCTGCCAGCACAGTGAAAGAGAAGAACATGAACACTTCTCTTATGGCAGAGCCGGTAAGAGGGAGATCTTTCCTATGTTCCTGCTGCCTCACAGAGCGATAATAATATTGCGCATGGGGTGATTAGAGTGAGCCTGGACACACCCGGCACACCCTGTGCGCAAGCCTATGCTTGATCCATATTAGAAACTATTAAAGTCAAATAACTGTTTTAATTATTTTAGAACTAGCAGCATGCACCTGTGTACATTGACAGTGCTGACCTTGGCTGGTATGCTGTGCTTTCAACGTGAACCCTTGAGCATCTTTTAAGATGTGTTGAGTTTCCTCTCTAACTTTACTTGCTGCAAGCTCGATCCATGTCAGAAACTTTTAAAGCCAAAGAACTATCAGTCTGCTATCATGTTCAGAAGGAGGTCAGCAGTGGCAGTCCATGTATTACTTTCATGACAGGTTTCCTTTAAATCAACCTTATATTTCTCCTCTAGGTCATTACAGTCGTCGCCCGCTCACTGCGAATTGTGCTGGATGGCGAAATTTTGTGACGTTAACCACTTGCCGACCAGCTAACGCCGATATACGTCGACACAAAAAAATAATAATAATAATAAAAATGCCATAAAACTATCCCCTATTTTGTAAATGCTATGGGCTAGATTCACGAAGATCGGCGCATCTTTAGAGCGGCGTAGCGCATCTCATATGCTCTACGCCGACGTAACATAGAGAGGCAAGAACAGTATTCACAAAGCACTTGCTCCCTTTGTTGCGCCGGCGTAACGTAAATTGGCCGGCGTAAGCCCGCCTAATTCAAAGTAGTAAGTGGGCGTGATCTATTAAAATGAAGCGTGACCCCATGCAAATGAAGGGCCGAACGAACGGCGCATGCGCGCGCATATACTCCCTAAGATACGACGGCTCAATGCCTACGATGTGAACGTAACCTACTCCCAGCCCCATTCACGTACGACTTACGTAAACAACGTAAAATACGACGGCTGTTCCGTCGTCCATACCTTTGCATGGCGTGCGCCTCCTATATGGTGGAATAACTTTACGCCGGACGTACGCCTTACGTAAACGGCGTAGATTACAGCGACGGGCGTAAGTACATTCGTGAATCGGCGTATCTCGGTAATTTGCATATTCAACGGGTAAATCAATGGAAGCGCCCCTTGCGGCCAGCGTAAATATGCGCCCAGGCTCCGACGGCGTAGGAAACTTACGTCTGTGGGATGGAGCCAAAATTCAGGCGTATCTTATTTCAAGAATCAGGCGCAGAGATACGACGGTGCATCCGTGCACTTACACGGCGTATCAGAAGATACGTCGGCGTAAGTGCTTTCTGAATCCGGCCCACTATCTTTTGTGCAAACCAATCAATATACGCTTATTGCAAAAAAAAATTACCAAAAATATGTAGAACAATAAATAACTGCCTAAACTGAGAAATAAATTAGTTTTTATATAAATTTTTTGGGGATATTTATTTTAGCAAAAAGTAAAAAATATTGCTTTTCTTTTCAAAATTGTCACTCTTTTTTTGTTTATAGCGCAAAAATAAATAAAAACCACAGAGGTGATCAAAAACAACCAAAAGAAAGCTCTATTTGTGGGAAAAAAAGGTCGTCAACTTTGTTTTGGAGCCACGTCGCACGACCGCGCAATTGTCAGTTAAAGCGACGCAGTGCCGAATTCGCAAAAAAGTGCTCTGGTCAGGAAGGGAGTAAATTCTTCCGGGGCTGAAGGGGTTAAGACGAGAGTTCAGGAATGCAATATGACAAATAAGGTGTTTATTTATATCATCGTGTAGGTTGTATCCGTGTTGTGTAAGAATGAATCCACTTAAAAGTTCTTTTGACAATATCTAGAAATGTCACGCCGAGCAGCGCGCTACCGAAAGGCATGATGACATTGTTACTAAAAATCTCCAGTGCGGAATTCCCCCGGCTCACATATAACTAGCTTCTCTGGGAATTCACAAAATATCACTTCTGCTTTGACACATAGATAGCAAAACTGTTATTTGGGACGCTAGTTATTTCCCGCCAATGTTAGCGGTAGCAAAAAAAAAAAAAAAAAATGTTATGTGCCCAAAATAACACATAATGGTACTGTGCAATATACATCAAAATCTCTTAAAAATCCAATACTCTGGAAGGCAATCGGATTCTACGTAGATCTGAACCCGAACTTGATGACAGGTCTATTTATACAGCAGCGAATGTGTCATCAAACATTCTCTGGTGGAGAATCAATCACTGTCATTAAATTGATACTGAAGTTTCTCCCCCCCCCCCTTCTCTTATTTACTTATATTTCTGTCTTTGTGCTGTGAATAGGTCTAAGTACCAAGAGATCAAATTACACAGGCTGTTCACAACACAGCATTAAAATGTCTTGGCAAAGAGTATTTGCAAGCACACCACCTTTTGTGAATATGAAAAATGTGTATACATTAGACATGTGCATTAGTTTTCGTTCCGAATGCATTTTCGCCCGAATTTCGGGTGTTTTTGTTATCGCTTTAACAAAACTAAAACAAACGTGCATAATCCGAATTCCGAAAGATCCTAAATAAAAAAAATGCTTTATTTTCGTTTTCATTGCTACAACAGTTCTATATAGATAGAAGATTCGACATGACGCTGACAATAGCAATCTGTGTCTATCGAATCTGTGGTCAAATGTTTCTTTTTTTTGTGCATTCGATGGGGTTTCAGAATAACCTATGATTAAGTGGCGTGCACAGCCACGATACGCGTGAGGGAAGTGAGCTGTTGGTGACGTTGTCTCTGCTCTCGGCTGGGAGTGGAGATACTACTGTGTTTGATGTCTGATGTTTGAGATCCTTAACTGAAATGTGAGTGTTTATTATGTCTATATTAAAATTATGC
This sequence comes from Rana temporaria, assembly GCF_905171775.1. Classification (NCBI taxonomy): domain Eukaryota; kingdom Metazoa; phylum Chordata; class Amphibia; order Anura; family Ranidae; genus Rana; species Rana temporaria. Next base: position 13,721,467 of record NC_053499.1, on the reverse strand, counting down.
TGACGTTTTTACACTATTGTGAGCGTTATTGCTTCCATGTGTGCCTTATGGGGAGTCATTGATTCAAATGAAGAGGGGCTTGTACACTGGCTAAGCGCTGCCTTTGTGGAGTGAAGTTGATCTGCAACGCTGCTGCATTTGGAAGGAAAGAGGAGCTGCCATTGGGATTTCACATAAGGCTTATTTTAAGCCTCTTAGGCCTAGTACACACAATAGGATTTATCTGCGGATACGGTCCTCCGGACCGTTTCCGCGGATAAATCCTCGGAGGATTTTGATCCGATGGAGTGTACACACCATCGGATCGAAATCCGCGCCGAATTCCCATCGCGATGACGCGGCGACGTGCGCAACGCTGTCATATAAGGAATTCCACGCATGCGTCAAATCATTACGACGCATGCAAGGGATGGGTTCGGACGGATCGATCCGGTGAGTCTGTACAGACCACCGGATCGATCCGCTGGAGCCGATTCCAGCGGATAGATTTCTTAGCATGCTAAGAAATTTTTATCCGCTGGAAATCGGTCGGCCCGAAATATATCCGCGGATAAATATCCGCTGGATCGTACACACCAGCGGATCTATCCGCTGAAACCGATCCGCGGATCAATTTCAGCGGATCGATCCTCTCGTGTGTACGGGGCCTTAGAGGTAAGAGGCTGGTGAGACTGGGCACTTGGGGAGTGAAGCACTTCCTGAGCTTTTTTTGAGCACTGCACATTTGGAAAACGTTGTGGACTTTACTTTTTACATATTTTATTGCATGTTTGGATTTTTGACCCGGAACTTTGGAATTTTGCACTTTTAATGCGTTTTTGCACAATTGCATGAAGATATTTATTTTTATTGTTTATATTGGACTCATTTTGCACATCCAGTGCCGTTTGTTGAATTTAGTTTCAATGTATGGATGCACCTGATTAGCACTCATTTAATTTTTTTGCATGTTTGGTTTTTTTTTGATCCGGAATTTTTGAATTTTGCACCTTTAATGCGTTTTTGCACAATTGCATGAAAAAATATATATATTTGTTTACATTGGACTTATTTTTGCACATCCAGTGCCGTTTGCTTGAATTTATTTTCAATGTATGGATGCACCTGATTAACACTTATTACCTATCATGCACCTTAGTGCTGCACATTTTTGATGTTGTATTGTGCCATGCACTTAGTGCACGGAAATTGCATGGGATTTTTTCATTCTGGGATTTTAGATGATTTATTTACTAATTATTATTCTTAATTAGCGAGTGCCCCAACACATTACCTTCCATCACAATACAAACTTATACTCACTTTGGTGTCTGCATATATCCCCTATGAACATTAGACATGTGCATTCGTTTTTGTCCGAATGCATTTCGTTCGAATTTCAGGTATTTTCGTTATCATTTGAACAAACGATAACGAAAGCACAGAAAACGAAAACCGAAAGATCCGACATAAAAAAAAGCTTTATTTTCGTTTTCGTTGCGGTCGAATGTGCCTAACCTTAACTCTATTAGTCCAATATTATTCTACATAGAGAGAAAAGATTTGACATAGAGAGAAAAGATTCGACAGAGAGAGACATGAAGATTCGACATAGAGAGACATGAAGATTCGACATAGAGAGACATGAAGAGTCAAATTTTTTTTTTTTTTTAAAGATTCTTTTGAATCTTCTTCTTTTTTTCTGTCCGGCCGCCATGGGAGAGACCTGTCAAAGTGGGCCAGTCTGGATGAAGTCCAGGGCCAAATTTCTGTCCCAGTCCATCCCTGTGTGCAGAGCTGCCACCACTGCTCTGCAAAATCCCTAGCTGCATTGGGGACATGGACAGAAGGGGGCGATAGAGGGCAGCAAGATCAAAACAGTTTTTTTTTTGCAGAATACAGATAACGAATCTCATAGTGACTGATGAATAGGAACAGAATGTAATACAGCATTTGTTGGTAGTTTTTTATGATATAAAATAAGTGAAACAAAAGAAATAAAAACATTAAATAGTTTTGTTTGTCTTTTGGCCCTGAACATATTAGAGAAAGAAAATATATAGCAAGCACTATACATTCCCAACATGACACCAATAATATGAAGCAGGAATCATTGATTGTATTATGTCAAGGTAACACTTCTCAGTCGGAAAAGTGTTTTCTTTCCATTTAGCACTTTACATGGTTCTTGCATTACTTGGCTCTCTTGTCATGCCTTTTGTCACATCCTTGGTTAACCTGCGGCACTATATGCATCTCCAGTACATTGTTTATTGGTGTATCTGTTCAGGAAAACCAAATAAGCCTCTGGACTTGGAAGAGTCATAGAAACCAGCGAGGCATGGATCCTCTATATATATTCATAAACTGTTCACATGGAGACCAACTCATATCTCTACAGCACACTGATCTTTTCTTTACATTAAAGAACTGTATACACCATACCCCAACCCCCAACCCGGAGAACCATGAATGATATCCATCAAATGCTCATCACATATCTTATAACTGTCATCTATTCCAAAGTAGATATAAATCTGAACTGAATATTATTTGGTTTGCTAAATTATTGTGTATAAGTAGGGATGAGCCCGATGTTCGAGTCGAATGTAAGTCGCCTTTTTGCCGAACAGCGAACAATTTGGGGTATTCGCGGCAAAATCGAAAGCCACGAAAAAGTCTATGGGAGAAATCAAAAGTGCTAATTTTAAAGGTTAATATGCAAGTTATTGTCATAAAAAGTTTTGGGGACCCGGGTCCTGCCCCAGGGGACATTACATTTCGTACCTGGGGGGTGTGTATAGTATGCCTGTAAAGTGGTGCATGTTTACCATGTTTAGAAAATATGGACAGCCGCACTCCAAAAAACCTTGATGGTTGTCTTTATTTAAAAAAGGAAAAAATGCACTACAAGTCACAGCACACTACACGGGAGTAAAACATCTGATGCGTTTCGCACTATAAATGAGTGATTAATCATAGCTGTGATTAAGCACTAATTTATAGTGCGAAACACGTCAGCTGTTTTACTCCCGTGTAGTGTGCTGTGACTTGTAGTGCATTTTTCCTTTTTTAAAGAAAGACAACCATCAAGGTTTTTTGGAGTGCGGCTGTCCATATTTTCTAAACATGGTAAACATGCACCACGTTATAGGCATACTATACACACCCCCCCAGGTACGAAACAACATGGGTCCCCCCCAGTACATTACCAGGACCGGTCAGTTATGCTTCGGTCAAAAAAAAGAGAACTTGCTTTAAAATTGAACGGATGGACGCCTAAACCGATAGGTCAAAACCGATCGTTAGTATGCAAAAGCCTCGGTCAAAAGGCCACGCATGCTCAGAATCAAGTCGACGCATGCTTGGAAGCATTGAACTTTGTTTTTTTCTGCACATCGTGTGTTTTACGTCACTGGGTTCTGACACGATTGTTTTTTTAACCGATGGTGTGTAGGCACATCAGACCATCAGTCAGCTTCATCGGTTAACCGATGAAACGGTCCTTCAGCCCGTTTTAATCGGTTATGACCGATCGTGTGTACGCGGCCTCAGACGCCTACACCATAACAACCAATGGCACTATGCAGCCCAGCCACAAGCATCTTAGTAACCAGCTCAGTACACTGTCCTTTGTATACAGGGCAACATTGGTGATCTGTAGTGAGGATGTAGCATCCAGTATGGACCCAGGCTTCAGTGCCGCTCTCTACTAAGTGCCGCCTGAGATGGTCGCCTCACTTAGCCCAATTGGGGGATGCCTCTGACTGATTGAGCCGCCTCTTCACTAGAGACAATTAGCTAGATTCACAAAGACCGCCCTAACTTTGCGGTGGGGTAGTGTATCGTGTTTACACTACGCCGCCCTAAGTTAGCGAGGCAAGTACATGATTCACAAAGTACTTGCCTGCTAAGTTACGGCGGCGTAGCATAAATCGGGCGGCCGTAAGCGCGGCTAATTCAAATTCGGCTGAGGGGGCGTGTTTTATTTTAATGGAGGGTGACCTGACGTGATTGACGTATTTTACGAACAGTGCATGCGCCGTCCGTGTACATATCCCAGTGCAGTGCATCCTTAGGCGTGCAGTGACGTCACCGCGTTTATACAAGGAGGAAGGGCTCCTATCCATGCCGGCCGGCAAATTGTTTTTATGTGCCTATACTTCATTCTATTGATGTAAGTAGGTTTTTATACTTTTAATAAAAGTATTTTTTTTGGACGTATTACGCTATGTGCGGCTTTCTCTCTGCATGACATGCTATTGTTTCCTGCTACGGTCTGAGAGTCTGTCAGTACGAGTTTATCCTATCCCTCCGTGGAGATACCAGTGAAAAATATATGCTGTACATCGATTGATCCTGGGTTGTGACCATACCCCTTGGAGTCCCCTGCTGCAATCTTTAAATAACGCTGTTATTTATATGTGTTCTGGTAAGCCCCAGTCCATGTGGTGGTGGCTCACTCAATCATTTGTGCACCGGGTGTTGTTTGTCCTAAGAAACTTCTCAGCTATTTGGACTTTTAATATAATTCACTATTATGGTTATTCCAATAAGGATTTGAATGTTTCCCACACATGCTAGTGTGGTATATTTCACATGCTACAGGGACATTATTTCTTTTTCTTTTTTGGACATTCATTCACTACACTAATTGTGTTGTCACATATGTTTGAATATTCTTTATAGATTGGCGCGATTTTTTCCTTTTTCTTACATATCCCAGTGCGCATTGCGGCAAAGTACGCCGCACGGTCGTATTGGTTTCAACGTGCACGTAAATTACGTCCAGCCCTATTCACGGACGACTTACACAAACGACGTAAAATTTCGGCGCGGGAAAAACGACGGCCATACTTAACATTACTATTCCAGCTATTTGATGGAATAACTTTAGGCCTGAAAGTGCGTTACGTAAACGGCGTATCTTTACTGCGTCGGGCAAGCGTACGTTCGTGAATCGGCGTATCTACTCATTTACATATTCTAGGCCGACCACAATGGAAGCGCCACCTAGCGGTCAGCCTAAAAAGTACACTTTAGGATACGACGGTTTAAGACACTTACGCCGCTCGTATCTGAGCCTAATTTAAGCGTATCTGGTTACCAGAACACGCTTAAATTTGCGTCAGCGCAGATTCAGACTTAGGCTGGCGTATCTACTGATACGCCAGCCTAAGTCTATCTGAATTTAGCTAAATGTGACCCAATGTCTTGACCTTTAGTCCTGTGACAAGCACAGGTGGGAACATGAAGCAGTATTTTCTCAAGGTGAGATAAGTAATGTAGTTCTTCTATAATGCCGCGTACACACGGCCAGACTTCGGAAAAAATTCTGACAGAAAAATAGAGAACCTGCTCTCTATCCAAGTCGGTCGGAAATTCCGACAGAAAAAGTCAGATGGGGCATACACACGGTCGGAATACCCGTCGAAAAGCTCCCATCTGACTTTTTCGGTGGGAAATTCCGACCGTGTGTACACGGCATTACTCTTTATTTATCCAACCCAACATATCATTAACATTTAAAAACGAAGACCCGGATTCACAGACACTGGCGCATATTTATGCTGCCGTAGCGTATCTCCTTTACGCTACGCCGACGCAGCGCAGAGAGGAAAGCACTGAATTCACAAAGCCAGTGCTTCCAAATCTGCGCTGGGTTTCCAAGGCGTAAGTCGGCGTAAGTGGAAGTGGGCGTGAGCCATGCTAATGAGGCGTGACCCCATGCAAATGATGGGCCGAGCGCCAGACAGATACTGCGCATGCGCCTTCCTGTGGGCGCATCTCAGTGCGCATGCTCACAATCACGTCGGAACAACTGCTTAAGATACGTCGTGAACGTAACCTACGCCTAGTCATATTCACGTCCTACGTAAACTACGTAAAATACGTCGACTTGAGTTCCCTGGTGCAGCCCTTTGCTTGGATGCTGCTGAGTTACACCTCCTTTATGGGGCATAACTTTACGCCGGACGTAGGACTTTACGCGCAGTGCGTCGGACGGACGGACGTTCGTGAATCGGCGTATCTCCCTTATTTGCATATGTGAATAGAAAATCTATGGGAGCGCCAAATACGTCCAGCGTAAATATGCGCCCACTCTACGCCGGCGTAGGCGAGTTACGTCGGTCGGATGAAGCCTGTTTTTAGGCGTATCTTAGTTTTGTGGGCAAGGCACACAGATACGACGGCGCATATTTGCACTTACGCGGCGTATCTAGAGATACGTTGGCACAAGTGCTTTGTGAATCCGGGCCTAAATATACTGTAAGCCCACATGGACTTGAAATCAACCTAGTAAATTCACACTGCCCTATGAATAAGGGTGTCGTAGGCATGTGCCTACTCTACTCTGCCTCGAAAATACTTTCACATATCGCACAGTCAGCAACTCCTTCACCTTCCCCTTGTCCTTCTCATTCAGCTTACCCCATTCTATCCCTTCCACCCTCCACCGTCCCTCCCCACCCTCTTCTTCATCACCATTGCAAGGATAAAGTCGCCCACTTGTCAACTTCCATCTCAACGTGTCAAAAGCTCACTTCTCCAGCAAGTACAGTAGATGGAAATGTAATATTTCTGTTTGCAATTCCAATTTCACAGCTGAGTGGGATTTGCAGAGACAGAGGATTCCAATAAAACTGCAGTAACATTTAACGGAGTGACTGACAGATGGGAAAATGGTGTTGGGCAGGTCCATTTTTCTGATTATGTTAACAAAACATGGCATGCAGTTTTTGAGCACGCGACAGTTTCATTTACGAGTTACATTTTTATAGCAGTGAATTGCTGATTATTTGATTTTATTTATATATGGGGGTTGTTACTTTCATTGCATAGCTCATGTGTATGATAATACTTCATTGTTGATTTTGCTGTTTTTGTTGCCTTTTGACTTTTTCATTTTTTTTTTCCTTTGTTTGCTAAAAATTCTAATATCAAAGATTCTCGAATTAACTGGTTTTCTTTTTCAAATAACTTTTGGCAAAATATACACACATAAGTGCTCAAAATGCAAATCAAAAAATTCATAGAAGTGCTCAAAAAACCAATCCAAATAAGTCCCGCATGATCAAAAAAGTGCTCAGTGCAAAGTCCATAAAAAAATGTATGTGTTGACAAATTCCAGTGATCCAGCAAAGTAAATGACACTCTTCACCCAGCTGTGCTCCACCACTCACAAGCTGCTTACCAGATTAAAAGACCTCAAAAAAGGAGGCCTGGCTGCTGGCTGTGCTTTGGGAGAGAAACCACAGGGATGGATGATGACCCCAAGTGTCAGATGGAACTCATCCCACCAGCCATAACAATCCACACGTATATAAAGCTCAATATTGGGTAAGAGGAAGACAGTATCTCTTAGTGAAGTAGTTAATAAAATCCAGCATTTATTAACCACTTCAGCCCCGGACCATTTGGCTGCCAAATGACCGGGCCACGTTTTGCGATTCGTCACTGCGTCGTTTTAACTGACAATTGCGCGGTCGTGCGACGTGGCTCCCAAACAAAATTGACGTCCTTTTTTTCCTACAAATAGAGCTTTCTTTTGGTGGTATTTGATCACCTCTGCGGTTTTTATTTTTTGCTCTATAAACAAAAATAGAGCGTCAATTTTGATAAAAATGCCAATATTTTTGACTTTGTCTTTCTCAATTTAGGCCGATACGTAATCTTCAACATATTTTTGGTAAAACAAATCACAATAAGCGATTATTGATTGGTTTGCGCAAAAGTTATAGGGCTAGATTCACGCAGGAGCGCATATCTTTCTTCCGGCGTAGCGTATCTTATTTACGCTACGCCGCCGCAACTTAGAGAGGCAAGTGCAGTATTCACAAAGCACTTGCGTAGTAGCGTTGCGTAAATTGGCCAGCGTAAGCACGCCTGATTCAAATGTGGAAGAGGTGGGCGTGTTTTATGGTAATTATTTGTGACCCCACGTAAATGACGCTTCTTACGAACGGCGCATGCGCCGTCCGTGGACATATCCCAGGCGCATGCTCAAAATTACGCCACAAATAGTCAATGCTTTAGACGTGAACGTAACTTACGCACAGCCCTATTTGCGTACGACTTATGCAAACGATGTAAACAACGCAAAACTCTACGCTGGCTTGACGTCCATACTTAACATTGGCTACGCCTCATATAGCAGGGGTAACTTTACGCCGGAAAAAGCCTTACGTAAACAACGTAAATCAATGCGCCGGGCGGACGTACGTTTCTGAATCGGCGTATCTAGCTCATTTGCATATTCTACGCGTAAATCTACGGAAGCGCCCCTAGCGGCCAGCATAAAATTGCACACAATTATACGCCGGCGTATGCAAGTTACGTTGGCGGAGGAAGCCTATTTTTTCAACGTATCTGCCTTTGAGAATCTGCATAAAAATACGACGGCGCAGATTTGAAATTACGGTGCCGTATCTGGACATACGCCGCCGTTAGTTGTTTCTGAATCTAGCCCATAGTGTCTACAAAATAGGGGATAGTTTTATGGCATTTTTAAAATATTTTTTTTTGCCAGTAATGGCGGCGATCAGTGATTTTTATCGCGACTGTGAAATTATGGCGGACATATCGGACACTTTTGACACTATTTTGGGACCATTGTCATTTATACAGCGATCAGTGCTATAAAAATCACTGATTACTGGGTAAATGTGATTGGCAGTGAAGAGGTTAACCACTAGGGGGCTAGGAAGGGGTTAAGTGTGTCCTAGGAAGTGATTCTAACTGTTAGGGGGCGTGGCTTACTGTGACACGTCACTGATCGCTGCTTCCGATGAGAAGGAGCAGACGATCAGTGTCCTGTCACTAGGCAGAACAGGGAGATGCCTTGTTTACACATCAGTAATGACACAGTAACTAGAACCTAGGAGAAACCTAAGGGTAAGGTAGCTAGACAGGGAATCTGGTGTCTTGCCAGGGGAATCTATGTTGCATCTGCTCTATGGTCAAGTGCTCGCGAATCACAGGTTGTCGGTCTGGTTTGGAGGTTCTTTTAACTGTGAAGCCTGCAAGCATGGAGTCTAACATGTTCTAAGTGTCCTGTGCCCTAACCCTGTCTCCCTAAATTTATGGGGGCAAATAAACTCTTAATGATTAATCTTAAGTGACTGGCACCCATCGGTCCATAACCTTACTATAATACAAGGAGGTGAAAAGTCCACCCAGCCACTTAGACCCCTTTCACACTGAGGAGTTTTTCAGGCGGGACAGCGCTAAAAATAGCGCTGCTATACTGCCTGAAAAACTCCTGCACTGCATACTCAATGTGAAAGCCTGAGGGCTTTCACACTGAGGCGATGCGCTGGCGGGAGAGAAAAGAATCTCCTGCCAGCAGCATCTTTGGAGCGGTGAGAGGAGCGGCGTGTATACTGCTCCTTCCCATTTAAAACAATGGGAAAACGCGGTAATACTCTGCATAGGCGCATTGCGGGCGGTATTAACCCTTTATCGGACGCTAGCGGGGGTTAATACCGCACCGTTAGCGGCCGATTCCCGCGGCAAATCCGACGGTATAGCGCCGCTATTTTTAGCGGCGCTATACCGCCACTGCGGCTCCCGCCCCAGTGTGAAAGGGACCTTAGTGTCCCTAACCACACCTAGGGAATTATGCCGCGTACACACGGTCGGAATTTCCGATAGAAAAAGGCAGACGGGAGCTTTTCATAGGATATTTCGACCGTGTGTATGCTCCATCTGACTTTTTCCGTCTGAATTTCCGACGGACTTAGAGAGCAGGTTCTCTATTTTTCCGTCGGAAATTCCGATGGAGTTTTGCCCGGTCATAAGTCCGACCGTGTGTACGCAGCATAAGGGATGCTACTACTGCTTCTCTACTTTGCAGGTCCCTCCCTAATGTCAGCTCCCATATACCTGTCCCGATGCAATAGCTGCTAATGAACATTCTAGTTCTACTAAACCATTGAGTCCAGTTATATCAGCGCAAGCCCTGATGAAGATGTCATTGTTGAGACCCCAAAACGTGTTGGCTTTACATGTGGATTTTATTTGAACCATTTCAATTGAAAACATATTTTTTGTTCGCCAATCTTCTGGTGTGGAGCTCCTGTTTTCCCCTTTTCCCTCTCTTTCTGTCCTGACATGCCCGATTTAAATGCAAAATGTTGGCTTTAGACTGGCGAGGACCTTTGGGAATATATGCTACATGAGCGAGAGTCCTTCGTTGAGAAAAACAATATTTTAGAATATCTTAATTTCCCTTCTGTGAGATGCATTTCCTCTGTCACGTTCACTTTCTAAGCATGTCGCTGACATTTGTCATAATTGGGAGCAGCGGCAGAATATTATTTGTCCTCATGCATCCACGTGGCGTTACAGATAATTTATGAAAAACAAATAGCGCTGACTTTCAGCGGGATTATGCAGCTGAAGAGGGCAGGTAGAAAGTCAGGTGTGACGCGTACTGGCAGCTGCTGTGCGGAGGATGGTGACAAATCTTGTCCCAAGTGTCCTTGAAAGTTGTGAGAATGAAGTTTGCATGTATCGAGATGATTATAAAAGGGCAAACGTACAAAAGCAGCTCATTTACATTGAAACACGGAAACAGGAACTGTTTTGCCTGCCAAAAGATTTGGAAGGGAATGCACATACTTTTGCGATCTGTCCAGCACTGCTCTGCTGTGTGGCTGAGTAGCATAAGGTGGAATGGATCAGATTTGGCACCAGTGCAGTAGCCTTTGTGAGTCTAAAAGTGCCAGTATGGAAAGTACGGCATTTTAGACATTAAAGTGATACTATGGGCCTTTTTTTTTAAAATAACAAACATGTCACACTTACCTCCACTGTGTAGTTAATTTTGCATAGTGTGGCCCCAATCGTCCTCTTCTGGGGTCCCACGGTGTCTCTCACAGCTCATCCCTGCAATAGCTAACCTCCTCTGGGAAGCTCTCTCCTGAGGGGGGCGCTCCTGTGTCATACTATCGGCGGCCATAGCCGTCAATGTTCTGTCAGGTTTTCCAACCCGTCAGAATCTCCAACCACTTAACTTCCGATTTATTTAAAACCAGCAGTAATTGGAGTTTTGACCAATTGGTTGGACACAACACTGGCTCCGATACAAGCCAACAAAATGGCCGCCTCCGAGGCGGCGACAACTTTGTCCTCGTTAGCCGATGTGCTCTGAAAACAGTCTTCCTGTACCGGACTCTATTCGGTTGTCGATGCTGTGTCAAACCACCAATTCGTCAAAATCTCAGATTACTAAGGTTTTAAATAAGCCGGAAGTTACGTGGTTGGAGTTTCTGATGGGTTGGAGATATTGACAGAACACCGAGTGTATGACTCAACCCTGCCCCCCCTGGCAGGCACGTCATTGGATTTGATTGACAGCAGCGGGAGCCAATGGCTGCACTGCTATCAATCTATCCAATGAAGAGCCAAGAAGCCGTGGGGATCACGCCCAAGGAGATTCGGAGCTCAGGTAAGTAAAACGGGGGGGGGGGGGCTGGGGGGCCAAAAACAGCAAGGTGTTTTTTCACCTTAATGCATAGGAGGTTTTACAACCCCTTTAAAGCTCAACTCCAGGCTGGAAGAAAAAAAAAACTTGCAGCGCAGGGTTGGAAAAGAATAAGGCACAGCATAAGGTAAGTGTTTATCCTTATCCCTTTACTCCAAGCAAAAACAAGTATTTAACTCTTTTGGGAGGAGCGGGGTACTGCCAGGGTAGTTTTTTTTACCCTGTGTAGCACCCTTCTAGCTAGGCTGCTAGATACATTTTGTTTTTGGCTCCTTCTGTAACCAGAGGAACAATGATTGTTTGGTCTGGTCTGTTCAGGGCTTTACAGTCTGGGAGTGTAAATGCTTCCCCCCTGGATCTAAAAGAAGTATCTGGAGTTTAGAGAGGGAAGATTTAATTGACCAGCATATTGCACAGGGCCTAGATAATCCTTGGGAAGTGTGCCCAGAAGGTGGCTGAGATGCTGTTAAATAGTCTCTGGAGCCCTGAGTAGATTGTCTTTCCAGCTGAGGGAATGGAACTGTGAGCTGACAGGAGGGGGGAGGCTACTTGCCCCCTGGAGCCCTTTGGACTGGATGTTGGACTACTCTACCAAAGGCTGAACCTATTCTTGTTCCAGGATTTTTTGAGTAGTGTCTACTGGTGCTCAAACCTACTTCATGGTCCCCAGCCATGAAGCTGTAGACTGTTCCAGTCTACCTTTAATTGTGCTCAAACCTACTTCATGGTCCTCAAATGTGAACCTGTAAACTGTTCAAGACTACCTTTACTTGTCCCTAGACCTACGTAATGGTCCACAGTCATGAACCTATAGACTGTCCCAATCCACCTGTTTTTTGTGCTGCTGATACTGAGTGAGAAGTGTCCTCTGCTAACAATACGCAACGTTTTGGAGTATCCCATTCCACCTTAATCCCTTTCCTGTTACCAGTTCTACAAGCTCTGCAAAGTGGTGCCCTTGAACAATGAGCACCCCCTTGTTGTTACTGTGTAGTAGGGAAAACATTTGACATGGGACCCAGAAGACAGTGTAACCAGTAGCTGAGCTACCAGGGTTGCAACAAGGCCCTGGAGTTCCACCACTCCACCTGCCACTCGCTGCCTGCCGATTATCATAGTTAGAGGCAATGATGGGAGTCGGGAGATAGTACACTGCGGCAGAGCACTCACTGTCACTGCCATACACACACAGCGGACCACTCGCCTATCCCCTCCACCAATTGGTGCAAAAAAAAAATGCCATGTTGGGAGGCAGAAACTAGAGGAGAAAGTCTGACAGGCCAGTAGAGTGAAGGGGAGGAACTCTCCACTGTGCTAGGAGACCGCATGTCATCACTGGAGGCATGTGAAGGGAGCACTGAGATACACTGAGCAAGGAGGTAAAATCGACAGACACTGAGAGAAAGTGGGTACCAGTGCGACTGATCCCATCCCTACCACCACCACCGCTGCCTCTGACCAATCACATTCCCCCCACCACCATCACCACTGCTACTGATCCCACCCCCTCACCATCACCACTGCCACTGATCCTGTTACCCCCACCACCCTCAGTGAACTGATCCTATCCCCCCTTTCCACCACTGCAAATGATCCCACCCCTTTCCACCACTGCAACTGATCCTATCCCCCCTACTACCACCACTGTGTGTGGGCTAAAACGACGTTAAAAACCTGCGCATGCTCAGAAGCAAGTTATGAGACGGGAGCGCTCGTTTTGGTAAAACTACCGTTCATAATGGAGATAGCACATTCATCACGCTGTAACAGACAGAAAAGCGCGAATCGTCTTTTACTAACACGGAATCAGCTAAAGCAGCCCAAAGGCGCATGGAACTTCCCCTTTATAATGCCGTTGTACGTGCTGTACATCACCGCGCTTTGCTAGATCATTTTTTAAAAAACGATGGTGTGTGGGCAACGTCGTTTTAATGATGAAGTTGGAAAAACTTTGTTTTTTTCTACATCCCGAAAAACATTGTTTTTTTCATGCTGAAAAATGATCGTGTGTCCGCGGCATCAGTGTAACTGTGTAATATAATCTATGGGCCAGATTCTCAAAAGAGATACGCCGTCGCATCGCCTGATACGCCGTTGTATCTCTGAGTCCGCCCGTCGTATCTATGTGCCTGATTCATAGAATCAGTTACGCATAGATAACCATTAGATCCGACAGGCGTAAGGCTATTACAGGCAAGTGCTTTGTGAATCAGGTACTTGCCCGTAAAACTTGCGGCGGCGTAACGTACCAATATCTGGAATTCAGCTTTAGGATTAGCCCAGTGAAAATCTGTTGGCTTGCACTTGTAAAAATTAGATATTAATATTCAATATTTCAACATTACTCGAGAAAAGAAAAGGTAAAAAATATTATTATTGTATGTTTTGGATCTGAACAATAAAGAAAATTCAAACAAAAACATAATATCTATTTTTAGTAGCCCTTTAAATGTAGTTTAATTTCTTTTTACCTCTGCTAAAAATTCCCTAGTTTATTCCCCTCTATCCAAACTGCTCATTGTTTTGTCTTATGCAAAGTTCAGGCAGGCTGGTGTCACTGTGAGATCAGGGCTTTGTACGTACCTTAAAAGGTCAGCGCATTCATTATCAAGGAAGATAATAAACAGGCAGGTCCGAGATATTATTGAAAACTTCCAAAATAGTTTTATTTTTTATTACGACTAGTTATTAAAGAGAAAGTAAATACTATGTTTGACATTGGTATAGCTTAAAGGCCCACTAAGCTGATATTTAAAGTGACTCTGTAGCTACAAAAAAATAAAAGAACAAATGAAAGCCGCCCTGTAAAGGAAAAGTTAATAATCAAATATCCTGCCGTCACTTTGATCTCCTCTGACTTGTAGTAATACACCGGCCAAAGAATCTTCAGCATCGTATCGGCCTAAACTGAGGAAAAAAAATGTTTTATATATGTTTTTGGGGGATATTTATTATAGCAAAAAGTAAAAAATATTGCATTTTTTTCAAAATTGACGCTCTATTTTTGTTTATAGCGCAAAAAATAAAAACCGCAGAGGTGATCAAATACCACCAAAAGAAAGCTCTATTTGTGGGGAGAAAAGGACGCCATTTTTGTTTGGGAGCCACGTCGCACGACCGCGCAATTGTCTGTTAAAGCGACGCAGTGCCGAATTGCAAAAACGCCTTTGGCCATTTAGCAGCATATTGGTCCGGGGCTTAAGTGGTTAAGCTGCTCTGGCCCCTCAATATACCCCTCGCATATATATGGGTAAATTTCAGAGATAAACCCTTTCTTCTCTCTCCCCCCACCTAGTTTTTGAGAAACTCGGGTCCTAATCCAGTTTGACAACCTTAATCCATTCTATAATGGATCAAGGTCAAAAACCTTTTGCCTTTAGAACCACTTTAAGATAGCCTCCTAATACAAATTCCTCTGGTTTTGATTTGAGTCCCCTTTCAAATTCCTTACTACAGTTCCACGCCCTGATGAAGGGGGGAGCTTTGTTGCCCCCAAAACACGTTGGCTTTTTTTTACTGTCAAATTCTAAACTATTACGATTTTCTTGGACTCGTCAGGTTTGGAATCATTCTATGGCCACCATTGTGAGAGACCTGTTTGTTTTGGGAGCTGTCTCACCAAGTCAGAGGGCTTATTTAAAAACGTCCTACATCTCATCATTTCAAAGAAACGTAGGAATCCCAGAACCTCCCTTCATTTCTTTCAGGACCTCTGCCAGACAGTTATAGGTAGATTCAGGTAGAGTTAGGCCGGTGTATCAGTAGATACTAAATGATGGGAGTTGCGCTAAAAATTATAAATGAGTGAACATCTGAAATAAAAGTAAAAAAGAGCTGTACCAGAGACAGCTCGTGGGGGTAACCAAAAGATCAGCAAATTATAAGTCCCAATAAGTGTGCATATACAAAACAGTAGAGAAACTTAGTTGAAAAAATTCCTAGTAATAGTCCATAAACTAAAAAGTGAATCCAATTCTGTGATTAAAGTTGGAACAATATCCAAGTGAAAACGTTCAGGCTTGACCCTTACCAGAAGTATAGATCCCCAAGGATCAAAAAGAGCCATCCATAATGTAGCCACAGAAGGATCCAACATGGAGCGATACAGGAGTTCCTACTTCCGTGGACTCAGCCCAGTGAAAAAGGAAAAAAAAGGAGAAAATAGTGCAAAAACAAATGATAGGCAAACACAGACTAACTCTTGATCAAACACCAAGCTTTTCCAGAACCAAGGAAGGAAAAAACAAGGAAGAGTGAGAAATCCATAAAAGAATGACAAATATCCGTGTCTAGGCAGTATAAGAGTGGTCATCGACTGTTCTTATTTTTTTTATCGTTTGTTGGCAGACCACAGAGAGGACCTGGGCCTCCAGGACTTGTCTGGCAAACGTCTCCTTGCTGTAGATCGTAACACACTGACATGCAATATTGATCCTTTGAGGGTCGCCTATTTCTGGTAAGGGTCAGTGTGTCCGTTTGGTGGTGGGACCCCAGCCTTACTGCACAGTGTTTGTCAACATTAGCCACCGGGAGTTAGTCTGTGTTTGCCTATCATTCGTTTTTGCACTATTTTCTCCTTTTTTTTCCTTTTTCACTGGGCTGAGTCCACGGAAGTAGGAACTCCTGTATCGCTCCATGTTGGATCCTTCTGTGGCTACATTATGGATGGCTCTTTTTGATCCTTGGGGATCTATACTTCTGGTAAGGGTCAAGCCTGAACGTTTTCACTTGGATATTGTTCCAACTTTAATCACAGAATTGGATTCACTTTTTAGTTTATGGACTATTACTAGGAATTTTTTCAACTAAGTTTCTCTACTGTTTTGTATATGCACACTTATTGGGACTTATAATTTGCTGATATTTTGGTTACCCCCACAAGCTGTCTCTGGTACAGCTCTTTTTTACTTTTATTTCAGATGTTCACTCATTTATAATTTTTAGCGCAACTCCCATCTTTTAACATCCGTTTTTTATGTTGTATAACATTTTGAGTTTGCTGCTCTTTTAAGTTTTTTTTTGGAATGCGCATTTTTTCACTTCTTACGTATCAGTAGATACGCTGACCTAACTCAGAATCTGCGCCGACCTATGTTTAAGTGTATTCTCAAACAGAGATACGCTTAAACATATCTAAGATACGACGGCTTGCGCCGTCCTATCTTAGGTTGCAATATTACGGCTGGCCGCTAGGTGGCGCTTCCATTGCGGTCGGCGTAGAATATGTAAATCAGTAGATACGCCTATTCACCAATGTACGCCCGGCCGCCGCAGTACATTTACGCCGTTTACGTAAGAGATAGGCCGCCTAAAGTTAAAGCTGCCCCCTAGGTGGCATAGACAATATTAAAGTATGTGTTCCCGCTTCGAAATTCGAAAATTTTACGTCGTTTGCGTAAGTCGTCCGTGAATAGGGATTTACGTTGTTTACGTCCACGTCGAAATCAATAGGCCAGTGTGGCGGACTGAGCCGCAATGCACACTGGGAAATGTAGGCGCCCGGCGCATGCGCAGTTAAAAAAAAACATCAATCACGTCGGGTCAAGCCTCATTACCATAAAACACGCCCCCTCAGACAGATTTGAATTAGGCGCCCTTACGCCCGCCCGCTTTAGGCTACGCCGCCGTAACTTATCAGGCAAGTACTTTGAGAACCAAGTACTTGCCTCGCTAACTTACGGCGGCGTAGCCTAAACACGCTAAGCTACACCGCCGCAAAGTTGCGACAATCTCTCTGAATCTACCTATTAGCATTTTCACAAGCTCAGCAGTTGCAATGTCCACGTTTGCCTGATGACAGTTTGCCTTTAAATGCAAGATATGATGAATGTCTGGTGATAAAAGTTGGATCATTATGAGCAGAATTTAGCCTACGCTGGGGGAATCTATGTCTATACTGCCAGGCCTGGAGGATATTTCCCAGCTGCTACACCAGAGTTTTCACTAAGCGACCGTAAGTCAATTATTCTTTTGCTAATTACCAGCATGTGCAACATATTTTCCCAGTGCCACGGTGTGAATCAAATAAATTGGGATTTAATACCTGCTAATGAACAAAAGCAATAATTCTGCCTGTTTGTTAACCCAGACACGGGAGTGTGTGTGCAAACAATGGGTCCATGAGCTTGCGCGATGGAGCGACTTCAGTTGCGTTTATCACCGGTGTGAGCCATGTGGAGAATAAACATTTCATGCAATGTAAATCCAGGCCCATACATTGCTGTATTTATGACGCTTTAATTAGAGGAGGACTACTGAATAATGCAAAGGCTTTCTAAACACATGCAAATGATTGTATTACCTTTTACTTTGCCCTACAGGAGCAAGAGTCACTCAATTTCTTTGCATTCTTAACCACTTAAAGACCTTAGGTGTTTTTCAGATTTGGTGTTTGCAAGACAGTTTTTTCTGCTAGAAAATTACTTAAAACCCCCAAACATTAAATTTTTTTTTTCGAACACCCTAGAGAATAAAATAGTGGTTATTGCAATACTTTTTGTCACACCGTATTTGCGCAGCGGTTTACAAGCGCACTTTTTTGGGGAAAAATTCACTTTTTTGAATTAAAAAATAAGACAACAATAAATTTGGCCCAATTTTTTAATATATTGTGAAAGATAATGTTACGCCGAGTAAAATGATACCCAACATGTCACGCTTAAAAATTGCGCCCGCTCGTGGCATGGCGTCAAACTTTTACCCTTAAAAATCTCGATAGGCGACGTTTAAAAAATTCTATAGGTTGCATTTTTTTGAGCTACAGAGGGCTCTAGGGCTAGAATTATTGCTCTCGCTCTAACGATCGCGGCGATACCTCACTTGTGTGATTTGAACACCGTTTTCATATGCGGGCGCAACTCGCGTATGCGTTCGCTTCTGCGCGCAAGCTCGTCGGGACGGGGCGCTTTAAAAAAAAAAATTTTTTGTTTTCTTATTTTTTTTTATTTTTTTTTATTACTTTTTACACTGAAATAAAAAAAAATTGATCACTTTTATTCCTATTACAAGGAATGTAAACATCCCTTGTAATAGAAAAAAGCATGACAGGTCCTCTTAAATATGAGATCTGGGGTCAAAAAGACATCAGATCTCATATTTAGACTTCAATGCAAGAAAAAAAAAAAAAAATTGAAACTAATTTTTTCAAATGACAAAAAAAAAAATGTCTCTTTAAGACGCTGGGCGGGACTGACGTTTTGACGTCACTTCCGCCCAGCAAAGCTATGAGGACGGGTGGGGGCCATCTTGCCCTCACTCAAGTCCTCACCGCTCAGGCTGCAGCATCCGACGGCTCCGGTAAGCGGTGGAGGGCGCGGAAGAGCGGCGGGAGGGGCCCCTCTCCCGCCACCGATAACGGCGATCTCGCGGCGAATCCGCCGCGGAGACCGCCGTTATCGTTTACACGGCCGCCCACTGAAAAGATGGATATCTCAGTTGTGGCAGCAGCTGCTGCCGTTACTGAGATATCCATCTTTTACATTTACAATACGCGGGTCGGCAAGTGGTTAAGAAGCCGTGTTGGGAAATATAAGAACGACTCCTGTTCCTTCGTACAGACAAAATAATGCCCCTTCAGAGCAGTCAATAGGCTCCAACTGATAAAATTGAGTGGACCTGACAGATGACATGCACAAGGGATGGTGCATATACAATGTACAATCTTCAGGAGGGTGGTGCAGGAACTGGAGAGAGTTCACAGAAGGGCAACAAAGTTAAGTAGAGCCGATCGGCTGTTTTCCTGACAGGGGGGTCTGTGCTGATTGTTTATCAGCGCAGCCCCCCCCCTCGGATGCCCACCCAGGACCACCAGGATGCCGCAGGACCACCAAGGATGGCCATCACACTGAACCATTAGGTATGCCACCCTAGACCACCAGGGAAATGCCAATCAATGCCCAGGCAGCTGTCAATCACTACCAGGGCCGGTGCTACCACTAGGCAAACTAGGCAACCGCCTAGGGCGCACTGCTGCCTAGGGGCGCCTGACCACTGGTTTTCCTCCGCGTCTGCATGCTCTGCAGGCTGCAGCATGTAACTAACTCAGTCTCAGACAGCTGCTCCGTCCAACCAGTAGTGTAATTAGAGGCGCAGTGCAGCACAGGAGCCAGCACTAGAGGAAGCAGAGTCGATGCTTCCTGTATAGCGCCACTTCCTGTCACATGGATGGGACAAAGAGGGTGGAGTTAGGGGAGGAGCCAATGGGGGTGGAAAAATTAGGTTTTGCCTAGGGTGTCAAAAATCCTTACCCCAGTCCTGATCACTACCCATCCCCAATGCCTGCTGGTGCCAGTGGGCTAGATTCAGAAAGACTTACGACGGGCGTATCAGTAGATACGCCGTCGTAAGTCCGAATCTGCGCCGTTGTATCTTTAAGCGTATGCTCAAATTGAGATACGCTTAAATGCTGCTAAGATACGACCGGCGTAATTCTCCTATGCCGTCGTATCTTAGGGTGCATATTTACGCTGGCCGCTAGGTGGCGCTTCCGTTGATTTCCGCGTAGAATATGCAAATAAGCTAGATACGCCGATTCAGAAACGTACGTGCGCCCGGCGGATTTTTTTACGTCGTTTAAGTAAGGTTTTTTCCGGCGTTAAGTTACCCCTGCTATATGAGGCGTAGCCAATGTTAAGTATGGACGTCGGGACAGCGTCGTTTGCGTAAGTCGTACGCGAATAGGGCTGTGCGTAAGTTA
Source organism: Rana temporaria (assembly GCF_905171775.1). Classification (NCBI taxonomy): domain Eukaryota; kingdom Metazoa; phylum Chordata; class Amphibia; order Anura; family Ranidae; genus Rana; species Rana temporaria. Next base: position 13,701,305 of record NC_053499.1, on the reverse strand, counting down.
CGTTCACGTCGAAAGCATTGACTATTTGCGAAACGTGATAAGGAGTATGCGCACTGGGATACGTTCACAGACGGCGCATGCGCCGTTCGTTAGAAACGTAATTTATGTGGGGTCACACTTAATTTACATAAAACACGCCCACATCTTCCATATTTGAATTAAGCGGGCTTACGCCGGCCTAAAGATACACAACTGTATCTAAATCTAGCCCAGTGCCACCAGGGATGCCTCTCAGTGCCATCTATTAATGCTGCATATCAGTGCCCACCAATGCCACGTACAGTATCTGTGCCTATCATAAGGAACCCATCAGTGCAGCCTTTCAGTGCCCGTTAGTGTTGCCTATCAGTGCCCACCAGTGCCACCCTACCAATGCCCATCAGTGCTACATATCAGTGCCGCTTACCAGTGCCGCCTATTAGTGCCACCTCATTGATGCCACCTCATCGGTGCCACCTCATCGGTGCCACCTCATCGGTGCCCCCTTATCAGTGCCCATCAATGAAGGAGAAAACTTACTTATTTACAAAATTGTATAACAGAAACAAAAGAAAAACTTTATTTTTTTTTCAAAATGTTCAGCCTTTTTTATTTGTTTTGCAAAAAATAAAAATCGCAGAGGTGATCAAATACCACCAAAATAAAGCTATATTTGTGGGAACAAAATGATAAAAAATATTTTTGGGTACAGTGTAGCATGACCGCGCAATTGTCTTTTAAATGGCGACAGCGCTGAAAGCTGAAAATTGGCCTGGGCAGGAGGGGGTGCCAAGTATATAAGTGGTTAAAATAAAAAAGTTCTTCAGAATGGTGATCTTTATTTTAAACAAAAAAAAAAAAAAACATGATTCCCATTTTATCAAGAATTGTACAGCTCTAACTCATACAAAAAAACTACTTAAAACATAAAAAAATTTAAATAAAAAGTAATTAAAAAAAATAAAAAAAGACAGGCTGAATAGGCAATTTGTAGGTAGATTCAGGTACAATGGAATAAAGTTACGGCGGCGTAGCTTAGCGTGTTTAGGCTACGCCGCCATAAGTTAGCTAGGCAAGTAATAATTCTCAATGTACTTGCCTGCTAATATATGGCGGCGTAGCCTAAAGCGGGCGGGCGTAAGGGCGCCAAATTCAAATCTGTGTTAGGGGGGCGTGTTTAATGGCAATAAGGCTTGACCTTACGTTTTTGAAGTTTTTTTTGTTACTGCGCATGTGCTGGGCGCCTACATTTCCCAGTGTGCATTGCGGCTAAGTACGTCGCATGGGCCTATTGATTTCGACGTGGACGTAAACGACGTAAATCCCGATTCGCGGACGACTTACGCAAACGGCGTAAAATTTTCTAATTTCGCGGCGGAAACGGCGGCCATAATTAACGTTATTATTCCACTAGGGCCTAGCTCTAACTTTACGCGTCCTATTTCTTACGCAAACGGCGTAAAAGTACTGCGTCGGCCGGGCGTACGTTCGTGAATCGGCGTATCCCCTCATTTACATATTCTACGCCGACCGCAATGGAAGCGCCACCTAGCGGCCATCCAAAATATTGCAATCTAAGCTAGGACGGCGCAAGCCGTCGTATCTTAGATATGTTTAAGCGTATCTCTGTTTGAGCATACACTTAAACATACGGCGGCGTAGATTCTGAGTTAGGTCGACTTATCTACTGATAAGCCGGCCTAACTCTACCTGAATCTACCCCTATGTTTCTAATTAGCTATAACAGAAAAATGTTATAGTGAAAAAGGCTTTAATAAACTGATAGTGGTAATATATATATATATATATATATATATACAATATAAAGATCATGGACATCTACTCCGGAATAAGTCTATAAATTGCTCTTCTCGTCTCGTGACAACGTACACCCAGGCTTGTTTGCGGTGCGCTGATATGTAACAGACGGCGATCTGAGAAGGAACAGCAGGAGGAGTTAAGGAGGATTTACATGTAATTACTAGATGTACATAATTAGCTGCCATTGGAACATTTTATTAACGGTTAATGAGGAGAGGAAGGCTGGCGGTGTGGTAAGCGCCATGCTACCCAAACACAGGATGGCGATGGTATTAAACATTGTGTACAATTCCGGGGTGATGGAGTTTGAAGGAAAACTAGAACTGTATTGTTAGATATTATTACTCTGAGTATCTTCATCACTGTCGTCTATTGTTATCTCTATAATGGTGGCGATCGATGATCCATTTCTTTTCTGATCAATGGGGTGGATTCAAGAAGCAATTGCGCCTGTGTTACACAGCGCAATTGCTTACTTGCCCCGGCGTAACGAGTGCTCCTGATTCAGGAACCTCGTTACGCCGACTGCAGCCTAAGATCTGCGCGGCATAAAGCTCTTATGCCCGCATATCTTAGGCTGCATTCTTGCGTTGGCCGCTAGGTGGCGTTCCCGTTGTGCTCAGTGTATAGTATGCAAATTGCATACTAACACCGATTCACAACGCTGCGCGAGCCCTGCGTACGCAATTTACGTCGTTTACGTACGGCGGTTTTCGTGCAAGGCTGCCCCTGCTATTAGCAGGGGCAGCCCATGTTATGTATACCCGTCGTTCCCGCGTCGCGAAATTTGAATTTTACGTAGTTTGCGTAAGTGAATCGTGAATGGCACTGGACGCCATTCACGTTCACTTTGAAGCAAATGACGTCCTTGCGACGTCATTTGCCGCAATGCACGTCTGGAAACTTTCCCGACGGAGCATGCGCTCTACGCTCGGCGCGGGAACGCGCCTAATTTAAATGATTGCTGCCCCCTACGGGATCATTTAAATTGCGTGCTCTTGCGCCGGGCATTTTGCCGGCGCGCCCGCGCAATTTACGGAGCTTATGCTCCGTGAATCGAGGGCAGCACAAAAAAATTGCGGGGGCGCAGGGCAAAATCGTTGCCCTGCGCCTCCATAATAAATGCGCAAATCTCTTTGAATCCGGCCCATTCTCTCTTCCGATAGGAATTATTGATCTATAGTTGACAATCAGTTTGATCAATATGCCACAGATGGGGAAGTGGATTTTGATCGATAGTTAATGGGGTTGTAAAGGTAAATGTTTTTTCATCTTAATGCATCCTATTCATTAGGCTGCATTCACACTTGATCGTTTTGTCGCCTGAAGCGCGACGCTCAAAAACGCTCGAGGGGAAAAAATACATTATTCTCTATGGAGATGGTTCACATCTCCACTCCAAAACGCCTGATGCCGAACGCCTGAAGCGCGAATCAGGCGTTTTGGGCATTTTTGAGCGTTTGTATTTCCCATAGAAAGTAATGGAAACGCTCGATTCAAGCGACTAGCGCGACGAGTGTTTGCTACGGGCGTTTTGTCGCTTTAATCAATAGAACATTTCACCCATGCAGAAGATAAAAAAAATCTACCAACATAGCAACAAGTGATAAAAAGATGATAATTTATCCTATTGGCTAAAATAAAAAACGTCGAAGTACAAAAACGTCGGACGACGCTGTATGCAAACGCGCAAATACGCTCAGGTGTGAATGCAGCCTTAAGGTGAAAAAACATCCAACAGTATAGCCCCCCCAGCCCCCGTTTTACTTACCTGACCCCTCGAAAGTCCCATGCTCGCCCCCGTCATGCTCCTCGGTTCTCAGCCTGGCCGTTTATTGGCTACCGTGGATGGATTGAAAGCAGCGCAGCCATTGGCTGGCACTGTTGTCAATCACATCCAATGACACACCGCGCCGGGGGGCGGGGCCGAGTGATGGCCGCTGGCTGTATCACGGGAGCGCGCCCGCAAGAGCTTTCCACTATGCAAGCTCGCATGAAGGTGGAAAGCTCTTGCGAGGAGCAGGAGGAGATACAGCCGCAGAGAGACCCCAGAAAACGAGCTGCACAGTGGAGGTAAGTATAACATGTTTGTTATTTATTTTTTTTAAACATTTTTGCCTTTAGTGTTCCTGGTTGTTGTGTTTTTTTGGGGGGGGGGAGTGGGTGAGACGGTGGAGTAGTTCCAATTTTGACTTTCTCCAAGAACTTTCAAAAATGTGAGAGGAGTATATGCTATAGGATAGATCAGCCCTCAAAATTTCCACTCGCCTACTAGCATTTGGCGAGTGGATTTAAGCTGGGGGCGAGTGATGACAGGGCTGCATGACCAATCTCCCTCCAATCTGTGCCTACACTTAGAGTCCCGATGAGATTGGCGGCCGAAGAGGAAAGGTGCATGCTCGGGAAAAGTAGTCTGGTGAGCCGCGCACAGGCAGAGCAGTACACAGGTGCTCTCCTTACAATTCTCATTAAGACATGGGACCTAAC